>NW_015162597.1:88041-107325 GCF_001447785.1 Gekko japonicus
TTATAAAATCCATGGAGATCACCTCCCAGGGCCGGTTAGGCGTGGGAAGAGGTTGCAATAGGCCCCGCGGCTCCCCCCCCCCCGGGGTTTGCTCATTGCGCTGATTTGGCATGTGTTTACAAACGCTGAAAGATCTTTGCACATGTGCGGCCACCAAAATTGTCATTGTAATAGTTGCAAGGACTTTACAAATCCAGAATGCCCCGCCAATTTAGATCCATGAACTGAGAGCATCACTTCTTTTCAAAGATTTGCTGGTACATACAGCTTATAGTCTTTGCACCAGCATCTGTTCACCCCTCTTTTACAATCCTCCAGCCCCCCCAGCCATGATTTTTCCTTGTCAGACAGCTCCGCCTGGAAACGTTCCACCCAGATAGGCGCGGGAGGGGTAAGAGGGGTTGGCGGGGAAGAGGCGGGGAGTTTGGCCGCTTGGCTATGTGTGGTGACCGCGCCCCCCAGTTCGGCGGGAGTGAAAACTGAGTCCAAGATGATGTCCCGTTGACTCGCATGTTGGGGGAGGCGGGACAATCCATCAGCTAGCGAGTTCGCAGAGCCCGGAAAATGGTGAAGCGTGAACTGGAACTTAGAAAAGAAATCAGCCCATCACAGCTGCTTGGCATTAAGGCACCTGGAGGTTTTCAAGGTTTCCAGGTTTTTGTGATCAGTCCATACCTCAAATGGCCCCCTAGCCCCCTCCAGCCAATGCCTCCAAGTTGACAACGCCAGTTTAATAGCCCCCGCCTCCTTCTCCCACACGGACCAATGTCTTTCAGAGTCACTAAATTTCTTAGAGACATACGCTAGTGGGTGTAGCAACCCATCTTCCCCTTCTTGGAATATTGCCCCCCCCCATCGCAACATCGGATGCATCCGTTTGTACAATGAATTTTTTGTTCTCATTGGGGTGGGCTAATACTGGTTCTGAAGTGAACAAGTCTTTTAAGCGCATGAACGCCTCATGGCATTTGGGCGACCATACCAGGAGCGCACTGGGTTTCGTGGCATCCGGCCCCTTCCCCTTTGTTTTCAATAAGTCAGTCAGGGGGAGGCAAATCTGGGCAAAGTTCGGTAGAAAGGTTCTGTAAAAATTGGCGAATCCGAGGAAACTTTGTAGTTGCCTCCTCGTTCTCGGGGCCTCCCACCACAACACATCCTGTACCTTCCCCGGATCCATCTCTAGCCCAGTCCCCGAGATACGATAACCCAAAAAGTCAATGTGTTTTATGGAATTCGCACTTGGAGAGTTTTGCAAACAGTTTGTGCTTTTGCAACGTACTCAGGACTTCTCTCACCAACTTCACGTGGGAGGTTAGATCAGGGGAATAGATTAAAATGTCATCCAAGTAAACAAGCACCCCCTTAAACAAATGTTTATGCAACACCTCGTTGATCAGATTCATAAAGACCCCCGGGGGCCCTTGAAGACCGAACGGCATCACGAGGTACTCGAACTGCCCCAATGGAGTGTTGAAGGCGGTTTTCGCTTCATCGCCTTCCTTGATGTGCACCCGGAAATAAGCGTCTCTGAGATCAAGCTTGGAAAATATTTTCCCTTTAGCCGCCTCAGCAAGTAGATCTTTAATTAGGGGCATCGGGTATGCGTTAGTGGCTGATATGGCATTCAAACCCCTATAGTCCATGCACAGCCTCAATCCTCCATCCTTCTTTTTCCGGACTAATACAGGCGCTGCAAAGGGGGATGAGGCTGGGCGGATGAAGCCCCTGGCCAAGTTCTTATCTATGAATTTCCTTAATTCCACTTTCTCGGCCGGTCACATGGCATAAATTTTTCCTTTAGGTAGTTTGGCCCCTGGGACTAGTTCTATGCTGCAGTCTGAGTGTCTATGGGGGGGTAGCTCGTCAGCCTCTTCTTCTCCAAAGACTGCTGCTCAGTCTCTATAAGGGACAGGATCTCCTCTCTGGTGAGGAAGGCATAGATGTCTCCTGTCTCCGGTGCTACCCCCCATTCTGGGTGCCATCTATGTTTACCACATTTTGAGGAAACAAAGTCAATTCCCCCCCCTCCCACAGTATGTACGGGTCGTGGCTATGTAACCAGGGGGCCCCCAGTACTAGTGAGAACCGGGCCGTTGGGGTCAGAACGAATGAGCGATGTTCCCAGTGTCCCCCAATTCCCATTCGCAGGGGCATAGTCTCATATAGGCATGGGTCTTTCATAGGGGACCCATCCATCTGGGTGAAGATCAGCGGTTCCTTCAGCCACTTCACCCCGGCTTCCAGCCCCGCTACTACTGACGGGCTAATTAAGTCTCTCCCACACCCAAATGAGCACTTTTACACGCACATGGGTGCCCCGGGTTTGGTTCATTAAGGACACAGTCATGAAGAAAAGGGAGGGGGGTTCGCTCACCACTTTTCGTGCCTCCAATGGAGGGTCCTGCCGTTGCACGCCTTCTACGGCAGGACCTGCTTGTTTCCCACCAGCTCCTGGTCTTCTTCACTGTAGTCTCCCTCATCCTCTTCGGGCAACGCTTGGAGAGCTTTAGTGAACTTGGGCTTTGCGGTTGCTTTCTTCACTGGGGTAGAGGGTCGGTTCTTGGTCACTGCCAGTTTCTCTCGCAGGATCTTCTGGCCACAATGCGCTGCGAAGTGGCCCCTTTCCCCACACTTCAGGCTCTTCTGCCGCATTCGTTGCTCTCGGGTGGTGTCCGCTTGGCGTGGCAGCTTGGTTTTCAGAGGGGGGTTAGCCGACACTCCCCCCCCCACTGCTAGATCCAAGCGGAGGGTTTGCAGGTGGTTTTCCGCACTCTCAGCTTCTTGGATCCACGCTAGCAGTGAAACGGGGTCCACGGATCTCAGCACCGTCTTGCAGATCTCCGGATTCAGGCCCACTCGGAACATCTCAGCCAGAATGTGTTCTGGCCAGTCTTGAAGTTTAGCGGCATGGAGTTTGAAGTCAGCAGCGTACTCTCTGACCGTCTTCCTTCCTTGCTTTAGGGTGCGCAAGTACTCGTGCGCCCGCTGCCCCGAAGTGGCCCCTTTCCCCACACTTCAGGCTCTTCTGCCGCATTCGTTGCTCTCGGGTGGTGTCCGCTTGGCGTGGCAGCTTGGTTTTCAGAGGGGGGTTAGCCGACACTCCCCCCCCCACTGCTAGATCCAAGCGGAGGGTTTGCAGGTGGTTTTCCGCACTCTCAGCTTCTTGGATCCACGCTAGCAGTGAAACGGGGTCCACGGATCTCAGCACCGTCTTGCAGATCTCCGGATTCAGGCCCACTCGGAACATCTCAGCCAGAATGTGTTCTGGCCAGTCTTGAAGTTTAGCGGCATGGAGTTTGAAGTCAGCAGCGTACTCTCTGACCGTCTTCCTTCCTTGCTTTAGGGTGCGCAAGTACTCGTGCGCCCGCTGCCCCGCATTCACGTCTTCGAACTGGGTTCGGAGGGCCCACATGAACGCATACATGACACTCCTCCATGGCCTCCGGCCCTTTCCCCTTAGTTTTTAGTAAGTCCATACAGGGGTAAGCTGACTTGGGCAAAATTGGCCAAAAAGGTTCAATAAAAGTTTGCAAATCCGAGGAAGGATTGGAGCTGGCGTCAGGTGTGGGGTACCCCCCACCCCAGCACGTCCCGCACCTTGCCCGGATCCATCTCTAGACCCCGGTCAGAGATTTGATACCCCAAATAGTCAATGTGTGTATTGTAAAACTCGCTATTGGGGGGGATAGTTAGCCTCACCCCCCGTTTTCTCTGCAGCCCCCCTCCCCATTACGGTCATGAGATTTGACAGACCCTTAAATCGCAGCTGGGGCTGGCGGGCCACGGCCTCCCTTCCCCCCACCCCTTGCCGTGGAGCCCGGCAGTCCGAGGGGACAATGAGGAGCAGCGGGGACAACCATCTCCCAGTGCAGAACAAACCCCGGTGGGCAGGGGGGATAGATTCCACAGAATCCCAGGGGAGGCTGGCCTCCAACAAGGAAGCGGGCTCAGGAGAGAAGAAAGGAAGGGGTGAAGTGCTTCCCATGGGGCATTTCACCCCCTCAGCTCTCTGCAGCCAGCAGAAAAGAAGAGGTGAATTGTCTCCCAGGGGCATTTCACCTCCTGCTTTCTGCTGACCGAAGAGAGTCATGTCCAGTGGAAAGGAAAGGGTAAAATGTCTTCCAAGGAACATTTCACCCCCTCTTTTCTGCTGGCTATGGCTCTCTCCAGCCAACAGAAAGGAAGGGGTGAAATGCCACCCAGGAACATTTCACCCCTTCTTTTTGATGAGTGGGAAAGCCGCAGCCAGCAGAAAAGAGTGGATGAAATGCCCCCTGGGAGTCACTTCGCCTCCATATTTAATCTTCTGGTTTTGCTCTTCCCCACTTCAAAGCACTGGGGTGCAGAAGCCAGGGGTTAAATGGCTCTGAGCCATTTAAACCTTCCCAATTTTCTCCCCGCCATTTTGGGTGGGGGAGAAGAACCAGAGGATTAAATGGAGCCATTTAATCCTCTGGTTTTGCTCCCTGCCACTTCAGAATGTGGAACAGAACCGGAGGCAAAGCAGCGGGGAACAGAACTGGAGGGTTTAAATGGCTCAGAGCCATTTAACCCCCTGCTTTCTGCTCCCTGCCACTTTCTCAGGGAGCAGAAAGCAGGTGTTTAGACTTTAAATGGTTCACAAACCTATACAAAATAATTTGGTTTGCAAACTGGCATTTTTGTTCCTGTAGGTTCTTGGTTTGTTTTGTGGTTCAGTCATGAGCCACAATCCAAACTAAACAATCCAATCCAAACTGATACTGTGTGCAGTTCTGGGCACCACACCTTAAAAAGGATATTATAGCTTTGGAAAAAGTGCAGAAAAGGGCAACTCGAATGATAAAAGGGTTGGAACACTTTCCCTATGAGGAAAGGTTAAAGCGCTTAGGGCTCTTTAGCTTGGAGAAAAGACGACTGAGGGGTGACATGATCGAGGTTTATAAGATTATGCATGGGAAAGAGCAGGTAAAGAAAGAGGTACTTTTCTCCCTTTCTCACAATACAAGAACTCATGGGCACTCCATGAAACTGCAGAGCGGTCGGGTTAGAACGGATAAAAGGAAGTACTTCTTCACCCAAAGAGTGATTAACACATGGAATTCACTGCCACAGGAAGTGGTGGGTGCTACAAGCATGGACGGCTTCAAAAGGGAATTAGATAAGCATATGGAGCAGAGGTCCATCAGTGGCTATTAGCCACAAGGTATAGCTAGGGGCTCTGGGGCGAGTGATGCTCTGTCTTCTTGGTGCTTGGGGGGGGTCAACAGTGGGAGGGCTTCTAATGTCCTGGCCCCACTGGTGGACCTCCTGATGGCACTGGTATTTCTGGCCACTGTGTGACACAGAGTGTCGGACTGGATGGGCCTTTGGCCTGATCCAACATTGGCATCTCTTATGTTCTTATGTTCTTAACTGCAAAAATATGGTTTGTTCCCATCCTTATTATTCTGTACCCAAATATTTCAAAATAGTTTGCATATCATGTGTCACTGAATGGCTTGTGCATGACTCAACAATAGGAGAGTCCCCATTGTGTGTCAAGTGCACACACACATGAGTATCCTGGGCAATTCTTATTTGGAAGCTTCTGCCAAATATATTCCAGGGTCCTGGATCTGGGTAGCACTTGGTGTAAAAATGGAGAAGTCCCGAGAAATAGATGTATGTAGAAAATTGAACCTTGTGTTAAGAAAACGATTAGCATAGTAAGCGAGAGAGAACTGTGACATGTGCATTGCAGAAGGCTGTCTCCTCTCTTTGAAGGCCATCCTCCCTGCTGCTGGGGAAGCGTGAATCAGGGTAGCAAGCACACTAGGCTGGGTGCTGAACCTTTCTACCAGGGCGTCTGTTTTGCTCACTCTTGGGCTCACACTGCCCCCTTTAGCTTAGTGAGTGAATTCCCAGAGCAGATGAGCCAGTCGGGTGTAGTGGTTAAGTGCGTGGACTCTAATCTGGGAGAACCGGGTTTGATTTCCCACTCCTCCACTTGCACCTGCTGATGTGACCTTGGGTCAGTCACAAGCTCTGGCATAGCTGTTCTTGAAAAAGAGCAGTCTCTGTCAGAGCTCTCTCAGCCCAACCCACCTCACAGGAGGGTGTCTGTTGTGGGGAGGGGAAGGGAAAGGAGTTTGTGAGCCGCTCTGAGACACCTTTGGGTAGTGAAGGGCCAGGGGGTGTAAATCCAATCCTTCTTCTTCTGTGGGTAGGAGAGGGAGGGAGGGAGGGAGGGACTGCCAGATGGACAGCTGGCTGTGATGGTGAATCACGGGGACGAGCACAGCATTGTTACATCTAGGCTTCCAGGCGCCGTTTGCAAGCCAGGCTTTTACAGAAGGAATGCAGACTCATGTGGATGGCGGAAGCAGTGATTCAAAGAGGCAGAAATCCCTGTACCTTCTACCTATTCCTCAGAACTTGAAGGCCTTGTTCTGCCCCCACAGCCATCAACTGTGCACAGGGGAGTGGCCTCTTTTGAGAGCTTTATGGGCACATGAACAGTGGTTTGGAATGGCTCCAGCCTTACTCTGTTGACAGGGCAAGGTAGCATAAGAAAATGGAGAAGCCCAACAAATTTATTATTTATTTATTATTTATTTTATTTTATTGGATTTGTATCCTGCCTTCCCTGCACAGTGGGCTCAGGGTGGGTTCCCTAACCCCTGTACAGACAGTTAAAAAAACAACTAAAATACATCAATTAAAATACCATTCCTTGTATGTCTAGCCAGCCCCTCAGCATATGAGGTCTGATATAATTTGGGTTCCATGGGATGAAACAGATCTGATCCACTGAAGAGGAGGCCTGACAGAATGTGGAGGCCCCCCGCCACCTCCCCTCAAAGCCTGGCGGAAGAGCTTCATCTTGCAGGCCCTGCAGAAATGTAAAAGTTCCTATTTTTTATTTTATGCAAATGAAGCACTCTTCGGATTCTTTTCTCTGTAAATCATTAGCTCTTTTTGTGTCGCATCTGCAATGGAATACATGTGGCATACCTCCGTCTAATACCGGTGTTCCAGCTGGGAAGGTAAATAATACCCAGACAGTGGTTGCCTCCCTATGCAAGTGAGCGTGGAAAGATCCGTCACTCAGTATAGATGGGGCAGCTCATTAACATTGCTTGCCTGTTCTGTGCTTTGGCTTCCGCATGTATTAGAAGTTGTGGCATGCTGATTCCCAAATACATTTTACTAGGAAATCTCCAAATCCCAACTTTAAGACTGCAGTCCTAAAAACATTTCCACATCAGTAAGCCCCATTGAATAAAATGTGATTTACTTCTGAGTAGACCTGCTTAGTATCACCAACGTACACAGTCCTTGGATACAAAGACATCACCTGCTATCATTTTAAAAGGTGTCTTGGTGAGGTTTTTCTCCTTCCTCCTCCCCTCATGTTTCTGAAACATGTGAAATGTACAGAATCTTTTTCTCTCTCTCATGTGGCCGAAGCTGCTCAATTCATGTCCAAGCCTTGGTCACTTACATCTACACAAGAGAGTCGGGAAGGCTTACTTATTATTACTTATTACTTATTTTGTCTGGGCTTATGTTTTTTAGGTTGGGAGCATGATGAAGTTTGTGAATCTTTTAGAAGTGTACTTTGTACCACTGTTGGGTGTCCTTTATTTTATACCCCAGTTAATTTAGCTGCTTCATCTCAGACATGGTGACAGCAAGAGCTGCTTGAAGCTGGAGAATATTTATTTATTTTATTTTATACATTATTTGTATTTATAGCCCGCAGACCAACAGAATAAGCTGGCTGTGAGAGGCTGCCTAGCATATTATTTGGATTGGTAGGTGGGTAACAACAACCGCAGGGAGGCCACATAGGGACGCCCACTGCCTCAGCCAAAGGCCTGGTGGGAGAGCTCCGTCTTGCAGGCCCTGCGGGATTGAAGAAGACCCCCCCCAGGGCCCTGGTCTCCACAGGGAGCCTGTTCTGCCAGGCGGGGGCCAGGGCAGAGAAAGCCCTGGCCCTAGTCGAGGTGAGACGGACGTCCTTCGGGCCAGAGACAACCAGGAGATGCTGGTCTGTGGAGTGTGATGCTCTTCGGGGCGTGTAGGGGAAGAGGCGGCCCCTCAGATATGTTGGTCCCAGGCCACGTAAGGCTTTTAAAGATTATTATCAACACCTTGAAGCAAATCTGGAAGTCAACCAGCAACCAATGCAGTTGGTGGAGTACCTGCCAAACGTGAGCCCACATTTTGCACCAGCTGTAATTTCCAGATCAACCTCAAGGGTAAGCCTACTGTCAGACCCCACAGCAGGCAATGAAGTACACACTTGCAGGAAGGTTTTGAAGCCATGAAGCACTTAGAACAGATTCTCTGTTCAGAATAACGAGTTGAGCATTTGACAGATAGGTTAAAGCAAATTCATAATTACAATAGCCAATAGGTATGGTTCCCGCTCCCGCCTAGAAGGCGCCCAGCGCGCCCAAACCCTGAGAAGCAACGGTTCCATACAGTTAAACAATTAGACTATTCCCACACTACATATTCATTACAGACTAAGCAAAAGCCTCTTGCTCACACCACCTGTGGCCTTGGGTTGATAAGACGCCATCAAAGCAAAGCTAGCGTACATGGAAAGGAATGCAGTGGAGGAGATGAGCACATGGGGTTGAGGGTGGACATGCGCATCAGAGTATACTACCGTTACCATGGCAATAGAGGTCGTTGACAAGCGAAGGGGGGGGAAGGGATACAGACATGCCGAATACATACATCACAGACACATTGGCAGCTTGCTGACACCTACATAGAGTGAATTGCAGTAATCAAGCCCGGAAGTGATCATGGGGGGGTTAGATAGGGTTTCAGTAACCTATTCTGCTTAAGATGGGAAAATGCAGACCTGGCAACTACAGTAACCTTGGCCTCCATTGGAAAGGGAGCCATCCAGTGTTACTCCCAGGCTCCTCACTGTCTGGGCCGGCACCAAAATCACCCCTTCCAGCATGGGGAGTCTGACACCCGCATCCACTCCCCCCTGACCCAGGTACAGGACCTCCACCTTCGATGAATTTAACTTCAACCGGCTCTGCTATAACCATCCAGCCACAGCATCCAAAGCCTCAGCCAGGGGTGGAGGACGGATGGCTGTCCATCAACAGGTAGAGCTGGGTGTCATTGGCATATTGATGGCAACCCAGCCCATAACTCCTGACTAATTGGGCAAAGGGGTGTCTATAGAAGTTAACTAGCATTGGTGAGAGGATCGCCCCTTGCGGCACTCCACATTCAAGTGAGTATTGCAGGGAGACCCACCCACCAGGTGCCACCCTTTGTCCCCGACCGTGGAGGAAGGAGGAGAACCATTGTACAGCAGTCCCCTGAACTCCCATGTCAGTGAGGTGGGGGGTCAACAGATCATAGTCGACTGTGTCAAACGCTGCTGTCAGATCTAATAGTAACAGCAGCACCGACCTGCCCTGATCCAGCTGCCTGCGGAGGTCATTTTTCTGTTCTTGCAAAGATCTCTTGTTCTTGTGTGTGCATGCACATGGGGGTGGGGGGGGTGTCAGTTCTCTTTGCTAACTCACTTGAAGAGTGAGTGTCCTATTGAGTGTAGTTATATCTATAGTTGCACCTCAAATAAAATGTCAATTAAGAAAACACCCAAAATTTCAAGCATTTGATAACATTCAGAAGCTCAAAGCTTTTGAAGGGAGAAGAGATGAGACCAGAAGTGATCTGCAAGGCATTTACCCCACCCAGCACATATTTACTTGGAAGTCCCATTGAATTCAGTGGGGCTGTACTATCCAGTGAGTATGCAGAGGCTCCCGTTCCTTTAATACCACAGTTCTGTCACCTATTTTGTTTAGTGTTGGGGCTTGCTTCTGAGTAAATGTACAGAGGAGCGATCTGCAGCTCTATGTATGCTTCTTTGGGAGGAAGCTCTATTGAACTCACTGGGGATCGCTTAGGCCTTTTTTTTTTCCCTTCGGGGGGGGGGGGGGGCTGTCTTGCCAGATGGCAGAGCGCAGGATGTTTTTGTTTTCAAACTGGAGTCTCCCAGACCCTAGGCCAACACTAAGCACCACACCAGAGTGATTTTCCAATAATAACAACAGCCAGGCTGGGGTGTAGGATAAAAATATTCATTTTTAACTTTTTGTGTAGTGAGAGCTGATGTTGCCATTTTGAGGAATGAGAGTATCTTTAACACCATTGCAAAAATGTTGCCATTCTGTTTGGAAAAGATATGTTGTGGAACATAGTGCCTTAAAACATTTTGCATTTTAGCTCCTTAAACAAAATGCTAGCTTTCTCTTGTGGAAAAGCAGGTTTTATTTTGTAGTTTTCACCTGCCTTAGTTCTCGAGTAAAACTAAGATAAACATAAGGTAGTTGAATGACCTCCCTAGGGGGATCCTGCATTCTTCTAGGCTGAAGTATCCTAGCCTGTTTGAAATCTTACACTGGCTTCAGCACCTGTCTAATGAGTTTATAGCCCATATTAGAGTATTACTTAGGTGCCAAAGAATCACAGTGATTTTTGATCTGTTTAAGTACCGTATAGTTTCCATTCTGAGTGCTCCTAGTTTTTTAGTTTTGAAAATAAATGCAAAGGTCCATTAGTACATTCTTAATTTGAAGTAGTTCTTCCTAAACTGAGTCGCTAGGCTGCATTCTGTTGATGTCAAAGTTGAGCCTAGTGTGGTGTAAAATTGTAGCAAGTGTTCTTTGTGGTTCCAGCTGGTTCTCCCCACCATCCCCATCCCTAAATTACTTTCTTTTAATAGCAAACTTCATGGCCAAATGCCTATCAGTAATTTAAGGAAACAGGGACAGACCGGAAATAGTCTTATCCACATTTTGGAAACTCTCCAGTCATGGCCTGAATATAGTATACTAGCCTGATACCCATGCTTCACTATGGTATTTAACTTCCGTAAATCCAGTTATAATACTGATGATGTAAAGTTTGAAATGTAACATTTGTTGTAGGAATTCTAATGGAGAAGATTGTAGTGTAAAAAATGAAGTGAGACATACGTACTTTTTTTTTCTCTACTGAAGGACCTCTCTGTAGACTGCTGGGGCGGGCTCCCTCATGGCTTTAAGCTACCTGCAACTGCTGCTGCACCTGATAGACAACTGCCTGATAGGTGTAGGAGGTGGGAGTGTGTTGGAAGCCATCACAGAGGCTGGGCCAGCATCACCGCTAAGGTGATCCTGCTGGGGTGGCATCCCTGATGGATTAAAGTACTCTGGTTCTGCTCCTATACCTGACAGACACCTGCCTGTCTGGTGTTGGGGGGATCATGTTTGAAGGCATCAGGGAGGCTGGGCCAGTAGCAGGGCTAAGGCAATCCTGCTGAGCAAACCTCCCCGGTGGCTGTAAGCATCCCACCTCCTCTTCTACACCTGACAGGCAGCTGCCTGTCCAGTGTAGGAGGGGGAGGAGTACTAGAAGCTACTGTGGAGGCGGGGCTGGCAGGATCACTAAGGTGTTACTGCTGGGGCGGTAACTCCCTCATGGCTTTAAGCACCCTGCAACTGCTGCTGCACCTGACAGAAAATGGCCTGTCAGGTGTAAGAAGCATGTTTGAAGCCATAGGGAGGTTGGGCCAGCAGCATTACTGCACCTCACAGGTGGTTTTTGGCCATTCCTGATTTCCTCAACTGTCATGAGCTCTGTGCAGTCTCCTGTAACTGTTGTTTTTACCTCAGAACACTGAGCTCTGCAGCTGACCAATCAGAGAGTGGGGGGTGCAAGGAGGCAGCTGCCTGGCAGCCACATAAGAATCAATGGGGGGCACACATTTCCCCCCTTTTGACCCACTTAGGGGTCGAATTTCTAAAAATCCCTTCTTAGCGAGCACCTTCGCCACAGTAGGAGCGCTCTCCCTGAATTTGGTGTCCAGTGGTTTGGCCTGGGCATTGATTTTATGGCGAGGGGACTTTCTTTTATATATATAGATGGAAAGATTTCTGGAATGCCCACTCTCCCATACCGTAGCTGTCCGTGTGCATGTGTTTATGTGTGAAGTATTCTCTTCTTCACACTGTCTCACTTTGGTCTGAGGATAAACAAGCAACTTGCTGCTTGCCTAGCTACTACTCTTACATGGACAACAGTGGGGCAGTTGCATTTTGCTGAAGTTCAAGGTGAGGAAATTACAAAACTAGTCATCAAACGTTCCGGTGCCACCATATTCTCAGGGAGTTGGAGGGATTGGTCATTTTCAAGTGTTTGCCACCCTCCTCCTCACAGGCTTTCAGTGTGGGGATTTCTAACGGCATAGTGAATGTGCAGAACATGGCCATTGCCTTTGCGTCCTGCACTGGCAGTCCCAAAAAAGGGCAAGAAAACAATTGTGGTTTCAAGAGCTGGTTCTTTGACCCTTGAAACCCAGGTTCTTGGCTACTGTATTTAGACTTTGTTCCATCCTGTATCCTTAGCAGTGTTGTGAGATGATGTGGGAAGGAGATTGGAATAGTGTTTTAAAGGCACCTAATGCACCCATTTCCATTAATGATGGTGTGGTTCCCAAGGGGCAGAACTTCCCAGGTGTTACACATTAAGGGGGGTCCATCCCTTGCACGACTAAGTGAAGTCTGCAAGATGAAAAAATCAAACTGGAAATACACTTTTATTTCTTTGCTGCATATTTGTTGTGGCTTGATTTAGGTGCCACCTTTCTGTTAAGTAGATTTCAGCATCCTGCATTTATGTTTTTCAGGTGGCATTCAGCATTCCTGAATTTCTTCTCTTCTGAAGAAAGGCCTCACCTTGAAGAAGAAAACCATCGTGTCCGCCGAAACAAAAGGAGTAAAAACAGTGAAGGATCAGAGGGTGAGTTTATATCTTCACTCTTTTTAACATCTCTCCGAGTCCAATATGTCAAATTGGTTAGTATATATTGAGGGGGAAATTAAAGCAATGGGTATATGTATAGAATCACTGTCTATGCTGACTGTAACCACTGCATTTCATCAAATTAAAAACAGAATGCTAGATATTGAACACCAGAAGTTATTCAGTCTGGCCAACACAACCTGCTCCCTGCTGAGCTTTGAGATTCCCCTCATTACTGGGAAAATGGCTCCATATCTATCCTCTTTGCAGGTGCCACAGCAGCACAGAGCATTTTCCCTTGCCAGAAGCAATGCCATGCCTCCTGCCATTTCTTATGGCAGATTCAATAAGAGAGCCTACTCAGCCAGATGCTGCCCTTGCAATCAAACATGAGTGGAGTCAATTACCCATGTTCTTCTTTATTGTCACCTGTATACAGATTTACGTTACATGCATCTACATTCTGTTTTAGTTAGGACGATGGACTGTTCTGATGCTTTTAAGGTTTACATAAGGACATAAGAGAACATAAGAGAAGCCATGTTGGATCAGGCCAATGACCCATCCAGTTCAACACTCTGGGTCACACAGTGGCCAAAAATACCAGGTGCCATCAGGAGGTCCAGCAGTGGGGCCAGGACACTAGAAGCCCTCCCACTGTTGCCACCCCCCCAAGCACCAAGAATACAGAGCATCCCTTGCCCCAGAGCCCCTATCTATACCTTGTGGCTAAAAGCCACCGATGGACCTCTGCTCCATATGCTTATCTAATTCCCTCTTGAAGCCGTCCATGCTTGTAGCCACCACCACTTCCTGTGGCAGTGAATTCCATATGTTAATCACTCTTTGGGTGAAGAAGTACTTCCTTTTATCCGTTCTAACCCGACCCCTCAGCAATTTCTTTAAGTGCCCATGAGTTCTTGTATTGTGAGAAAGGGAGAAAAGTACCTCTTTCTCTATTTGCTCTATCCCATGCATAATTTTATAACCTTGATCATGTCACCCCTCAGCCGTCGTTTCTCCAAGCTAAAGAGCCCCAAACACTTTAACCTTTCTTCATAGGGAAAGTGTTCCAACCCTTTTATCATTCTAGTCGCCCTTTTCTGCACTTTTTCCAAAGCTATAGTATCCTTTTTAAGGTGTGATGACCAGAACTGTACACAGTACAGTACACATGAGGTTGGACCATGGATTTATACAAGGGGCATTATGATACTGGCTGATCTGTTTTCAATTACCTTCCTAATAATCCCCAGCATAGCATTGGCCTTTTTTACTGCAGTTGCACACTGTCTCGACATTTTCAGTGAGTTATCTACTACGACTCCAAGATCTCTCTCTTGGTCAGTCTTTGCCAGTTCGGACCCGATAAATGTGTATTTATAGTTAGGATTTTTGGCTCCAATGTGCATCACCTTGCACTTGGTCACACTGAACCCCATTTGCCATGTTGACGCCCACTTTGAACAAGTTAAAAAGCAGTAGACCGAGTACTGATCCCTCTGGTACCCCACTGCTTACCACCCTCCACTGAGAAAATTTCCCATTTATACTCACTCTCTGTTTCCTATTAATTGGCCAGTTTTTGATCCACAAAAGAACTTGTCCTTTTATCCCGTAATATTTGAGCTTACTTAGGAGCCTTTGATGACTTTATCAAAAGCTCTCTGAAAGTCAAGGCAAACAATATCTATTGGGTCCCCCTTGTCCACATGTTTGTTCAGCCCCTCAAAGAACACTAACAGGTTAGTAAGACAAGATCTTCCCTTACTGAACCCATGCTGAGTCTGCCTCAATAGTTTTTCTTCATCAGTGTCTTTAGTAATTTCTTCCTTAATAACGGTTTCCACCAATTTACTCGGTATCAACATCAGACTGACTGGCCTGTAATTTCCCGGATCTCCTCTGGAACCCCTTTTAAAGATGAGAGTGACATTAGCTACCTTCCAGTCCTCAGGAATGGAGGCAGATTTTAAGGAAAGATTACATATTTTTGTCAGGAGAGCCACAGGTTCACATTTGAGTTCTTTTAGAACTCTTGGATGTATACCATCCGGGCCTCGTTATTTATCAGTTTTTGTCTATCAGTTGTAGGACTTCCTCTCTCGTCACCTCAATCTGACTCAGGTCTTTCAACACCCCTCCTGAAATCAGCGGTTCTGGAGTGGGCAAGCACTTCTCATCTTCCATAGTGAAGACAGAGGCAAAAAATGCATTTAGCATCTCAGCCATTTCCCTATCATCCTTCAGTACTCCTTTGACCCCTTGGTCATCCAAGGGCCCCACTGCCTCCCTGGCTGGTTTCCTGCTACTAATGTATTTGAATAAAGTTTTATTGTTGGTCTTTATGTTTTTTGCTATATGCTCCTCATATTCCCTTTTTGCCTGCCTGATCACAGACTTGCATTTTATTTGCCACAGCCTGTGTTCCATTTTATCATCCTCACTGAGGCTAGCTTTCCACTGCTTAAAGGAATCCTTCTTACCTTTTACAGCTTCCATTACTTTGTTTGTTAACCATGGAGGCTTTTTTCTATACCTATTTGTGCCTTTCCTAACCTGCGGTATATATTTTTTCTGAGCTTCTAGGATTGTAGTTTTAAATAGTCTCCAAGCTTCCCCAATGGTTTTGACCTTTTCTACTTTTCCTTTCAGTTTCCTCCTCACATGTTCCCTCATGTCAGAAAAGTTGCCCCTTTTAAAGTTAAAAGTGGTTGTGTCAGTCTTTTTGGGTAACTCCCTATTTATACAAATGTTAAACTCAGTAACATTATGGTCACTGTTCCCAAACGGTGCAATCACTTTTACATCTCTCACCAGGTCTTGGGCGTTACCTAGGACCAAATCCAGGATCACCTCTCCTATGGTAGGTTCTGTGACCATCTGTTCCATAGCACAGTCATTGAGAGTGTCTAGAAACTCAATCTCTTTTTCCTGACTTGAACACATATTGACCCAATCAATGTGTGGGTAGTTAAAATCACCTATTATGACACAGTTTTTTTGTCTAGCCACTATCTTTAATTCATCATTTTATAACCCTCCTCTTATCTTTTGATGTGGTGGGCGATAACAAACTCCCAGTGTTAAGCTTCCTTTTGGGCCCACTATTTCAACCCATAGCTGTCAGGACCCACAGTCAGTCACTTCAGCACACACCTCCAAGAAGGTTATTCTTTATTGTGAGAACTATGGTAGCAGAAACATATTCAGTGTTAGGAATAACTAATACTAAGCAAGCAGGTATAGATATAGTATATTTGAAGGGAAAAAAACCCATCCATGGACCAATTGGCCATTCTCCCACGGGTGGGACGAGCCGTTGGAGTGCAGGCGAGGAAACGAAAGTAGTCCCAAGGTTAATGGATGAAAAGAGACACCACACAAGCAAGCTACAAGGTCAGCGATAAGGAGTAGAGGCGCCGAGGGGAATGGAATGCAGGCTTGGCTGGTACATAGGTCAAGCAAGCGAACTGAGACCCATAAACCATCGGGGTGGGCTAACACGGGTTCTGACGTAAACAAGGATTTCAAACTGTTGAACGCATCCTGGCATTCATCCGTCCATTGCAGCTTAGCTCCCGGTTTGGTCGCCTCTGGACCTTTGCCCTTGGTTTTCAATAAATCTGTGAGGGGTAAGCTGATCTGTGCAAAATTTGCCAAAATTTTCTGTAGAAATTCGAAAATCCAAGGAGGGATTGGAGCTGGTGGTGGGTGCGGGGGGCCTCCCACCCCAGCACATCTCGCACCTTCCCCGGGTCCATTTCCAACCCCTTGTTGGATATCCGATAACGGAGAAAGTCAATGGCTGTTTTGTGAAATTAACACTTGGAGAGTTTAGCAAACAGCTTGTGCAACGTCTGGAGCACCTCCCTCACCAATTTTACATGGGAGGAGAGATTGGGGGAGTACAGCAAGATATTGTCCAAGTTAATGAGGGGCCCCTTAAACAGATGTTTGTGAAGCACCTCGTTAATCAAGTTCATAAATACTCCAGGAGTGCCCAGGAGCCCACATGGCATCACCCGGTATTCAAACTGGCCCAGGGGTGTATTAAACGCCATTTTATGTTTGTCCCCCTCCCTTATGTGCACTTGAAAGTACGCATCCAGGAGGTCCAACTTGGAGAAGATTTTCCCTTTGGAAGCTTCGGCCAGCAAGTCTTTAATGAGCGACATGGGGTAGTCATTTGTAGACAAAACAGCATTCAGCCCTCTATAATCCGTACATAGCCTCAGCCCCCCATCTTTTTTCTTTCTAAACAGTACTAAGGCAGCAAACGGGGAGGAGGCTGGTCTAATAAACCCTCGAGCTAGGTTTTTGTCAATGAATTTGCAAAGCTCATCCTTCTCCGCTGGCACCATCGCGTATATGCGACCCTTAGGCAGTTTATGCCCTGGTAACAATTCGATGCTACAGTCAGAATGCCTATGAGGTGGGAGTTCGTCAGCTTCTTCCTCCTTAAATACCCTTGCCAGGTCTCAATACCAGGGGGGCCACAACAACCCAAATGACCGACATACTTTTACTCGAGGGTGAATCCGTGATAAAGTCCATGGAGATCACCTCCCACGGCCGACTCGGAGTCGGGAGAGGTTGCAGCAAACCGGGGTTTTTTCCCAGTCTGGACTTGCACATGGCGCACGTTTGACACGATTTTACAAATGCTGACAAATCCTTTTGCATCTGCGGCCACCAAAATTGTCTTTGCAGCAGCTGCAGGGACTTAACAAGCCCGGGGTGACCTGCCAATTTCGAGCCGTGTATCGCGTTCAATATTTCCCCCTGTAGAGAATTTGGGACAAATAGTTTGTTGCCACGGTACCAACACCCATCTGGTTTGACTTCCAACCCCCCTTCTGATTCCACCTCCGCCTTGTCACCTTCCGAGAAGGCAGAGATAAACCTACTGTTCCAATGGGTCTCGCCTGGTGTGGCAGGGGGGTGGAGACCAGGGTCTGGTTGCGTAGTAGGTGAGGAGGAGCTGGAATGGCTGTGTGTAGTCACCACCCTGCTGAGTTGAGGGGGCGTAAACATAGAGTGCAGAATTACCTCCTGTTGGCTGTCATGCTGAGGGAGGTGGGACAGGGCATCAGCGAGAGAGTTCGCAGAACTCGGGAAATGATGAAGGGTGAACTGAAACTTGGAAAAGAAATCAGCCCACCAGATGTCAGGATCCACAGCAAGACAATGAAGTACACGCTTCTAGGAAGGTTTTACTTTTATTGAAAAGCCATAAATGCAGTAACATGAACACTTTTAGGAATGGCAGGTTACCTATGCGCATAATAGGATATTGGGCATTTGTATGCCCCCCCCAAGCACTACCCAATTAGATAGGCTCCCGCGCACGGGCATTTGGCAGATACTCTAACGGCTGCGAAGCTGGGAAAGTAAGAAGCTCCCATGAAACCTAGACAGTACCAACTCCTCCTGCGAATTTGAGAGATATGCGTTACAGCTCAGAGGCAATTAAGCGCATGGGAAGGAATGCAAAGCAATTAGAAACATACACCACACTCAAGGCAGCCATAGCTGACATACTGCCCCCTTGAAAATCAATTCCCCCCCAATATCATGAATCTCCCGGTTATTCCGGGAGGTCTCCCGGTTTATCCGGGAACTCCCGGTGGAACTTGTGGAGCAACTGAGGGGCCCGAATATCCCCTACTTCCACCCATTCAGGGTGCTGGGGTCCAAAGTCTTTCCATTCCACCAAATACAGCAATTTTCCACGTCTGCGTTTAGAATCCAAAATCTTAGAAATCTCATAGTGTTCCTCGCCCTGATCAAAATAGGCGGTGGTACCGGACGTTCCGGACGCCAAGGACAGGACCCATAGTCTTTCTTTAGGAGGCTGAAATGAAATACAGAATGCAATTTCCTCAAGTTCTTAGGTAATTCCACATCAACCACCACCTCATTGATAACTTTGTGCACTTTAAAAGGCCCAATGTAATTCCAACCAAGTTTTCTACTCGGTCGCAACATTTGAATGTTTTTCGTAGACACATATACTGAATCGCCAGGCTGCAGAGCCCAACCCTCCACCCTTCTCTTGTCAGCCTGTGCTTTGTAAGCCTCCTTGGCCGCATCCAGAGTTTTGCACAGAAGAGGCCAAGAGTCTTACAGTCGTTTGCACCACATCCCCGCCTCCCCAGGTACCAAGTCCATGGCTCCATCCAGGAAGGGAACCGGCGGGCTGTCATAGCCATAGAGGGCTTTAAACGGGGACATCCCTGTCGACGAGTGGCAAGTGTTATTATAGCAAAATTCTGTAAGGGGCAACAAATCGTTCCAATCGTCTTGTTGATAGTTTGTAAAGCAACAGAGGTATTGTTCCAAAGTCTGATTAACCCTTTCCGTTTGACCATCAGTCTCTGGGTGATAAGCGCTACTCAAACCCCTTTCCACCCCCATAAGTTTCATCAGTTCACCCCAAAATCATGAAACGAATTGAGTGCCACAGTCGGAGATCGCCTTGGATAG
>NW_015162597.1:107359-111985 GCF_001447785.1 Gekko japonicus
ATGCCTTAGCAAGGGCTTTGGCCGTGGGTAGAGAAGCAAAGGGAATGAAATGTGCCTGCTTGGAAAAGAAGTCCACCACCACCCAAATCACAGTCATAGATTTGCTGGGTGGCAAATTTGTTATGAAATCCATGGAAATAACTTCCTAGGGTCAGCTTGGGGTGGGGAGGGGCTGTAAGAGCCCCGGGGCTTTTCCGGGACAAGGCTTACTTATGGTGCAAACTTGGCATGATTGAATGAAGATAGATCTTTCCGCATGTGTGGCCACCAGAACTGTCTCTGCAGTAGTTGAAGAGATTTTACGAAACTGGAGTGGCCCGCCAACTTCGAGCCATGAACCGACTACAATACTTCCCCCCTGAGCAGTTGGGGAACATACAATTTATGTCCATGATACCAGCAGCCGTTTTCCCTTTGCACGCAATCGCCCACTCCCTCCAGCAGTTCTCGGTCCGCCTTCAAAAATGCGGAGTTGAACTTGTCAACCCAAGCCATCGGGGGGCCTCCCTTTGACGTTGGAGGGTCAGGAGGCTGTGAGGATAGAGGAGGCGGGTTGAAGTGGGCCTGGCTGCGAGTCATCACCGCAACGCCCAGGTGGGAGGGGGTGAACACCGAATTGAGAATCACCTCCTTTTGACTGTCAAGTTGGGGGAGGCGCGAGAGCGCGTCAGCCAACGAATTTGCCGAGCCAGGGAAATGAAGGGTGAACTGGAACTTAGAAAAGAAGTCTGCCAACCTAAGCTGTTTAGCGTTCAGGCACTGGGGCGTTTTGAGAGTCTCTAAGTTCTTATGATCCGTCCACACCTCGAATGGGACCCTAGCCCCCTCCAGCCAATGTCTCCACGTAGAAAGCGCCAGTTTTATTGCCCCCGCTTCCTTTTCCCATAGTGACCAATTCTTCTCTGTGTTTTTAGACATGTAAGCTAACGGGTGCAACAGTCCATCCTCCCCCTCTTGTAAGATGCCCCCCCCATTGCTACGTCAGAAGCGTCAGTTTGTACAATGAACTTTTTCGATTCATCGGGGTGGGCCAGGGCCTTCAAGCGCATGAATGCTTCCTGACATTCTGCAGTCCATGGAAGCGTAGCGCCAGACCGGGTGGCATCCGGACCTTTTCCTTTTGTTTTTAAGAGGTCCGTGAGGGGGAGGCTGATTTGAGCAAAGTTGGGCAAAAAGGAACTATAAAAGTTCGCAAAACCGAGGAAGGATTGTAATTGTCGTCTGGTCCGGGGTACCTCCTACCCCAAGACATCTCGGACCTTCCCCGGGTCCATTTCCAGTCCCTGGTTGGAAATGCGGTAGCCCAAAAAGTCAATGTGTGTCTTGTGAAATTCACATTTGGACAGTTTTGCAAACAGTTTGTGTTTGTGCAACGTACTTATCACCTCCCTCACTAGTTTCACATGTGAGGGGACATCGGGGGAATACAGGAGGATATCATCAAGGTAAACGAGCACCCTTTTAAACAAGTGTTTGTGTAACACCTCATTTATAAGGTTCATGAAGACCCCCGGGGCCCCTTGAAGGCCAAATGGCATCACGAGGTACTCGAACTGGCCAAGGGGAGTGTTGAACGCGGTTTTCGGCTCGTCTCCTTCCTTGATGCGCACCCGAAAGTATGCGTCTCTGAGGTCCAACTTAGAAAAGATTTTCCCTTTAGCCGCCTCGGCTAGTAAATCTTTAATTAAAGGCATAGGGTAGGTATTGTTGGAGGACACTGCATTTAGACTCTGGTAATCCGTGCAGAGCCGCAACCCACCGTCCTTTTTCTTCCAGAGGAGCACGGGAGCTGCGTAGGGGGACGAGGCCGGCCTGATGAAACCCCTTGCCAAGTTTTTATCAATGAACTTTCGGAGTTCATCCTTCTCAGCCGGCCCCATTGCATAGATCCGCCCCTTAGGTAGTTTGTGCCCCGGCAAGATTTCAATGCTGCAGTCTGAGTGTCTATGTGGGGGCAACTCCTCCTCCTCCTCAAAAACCCTAGCCAAGTCCCGATATTCAGGAGGAATGGAGAGTAGTTCCTCTTGGACTAAGCACGCTCCCAGGGTTTCGAGAGGGGGTTTCTTGCCCCACTTAGTGTCCCAGCGGTGCTCATGGCATCTGGGTGAAATGACTTGCACCCTCCCCTCTTCCCACAGTATGTAAGGGTCGTGCCCATGCAGCCAGGGGCCCCCCAATACGAGGGGAAATCATGCCATCGAAGTGATTACAAAGGTTTGAGCTTCCCAGTGGTCCCACGCCCCCATTCGCAAAGGCACTGTTTCGTACTCACATGGGTCTTTCATAGTAGACCCATCCATTTGGGTGAAGATCAGGGGTTCTTTCAATTTTACCACCCCAGCTTCTAGTCCTGTGACCAAAGAGGGGTTGATCAAGTCTCTCCCGCACCCCGAGTCAATAAGAGCTCTCGCCCGGAGGAGGGTTCCGAGAGCCGGGTTAATCAACAAGACAGTCACGAAAAGAGGGAGGGGTAATTGCTCACCAGGTTTGGCGCCTCCGGTTGCGGGCCCTGATGCTCTGCACCATCTACAGCAGGACCGATCCATTTCCCGCCGGCTCTAGGTCCTCTCCGCTCGATTCCCCATTATCCTCCTCAGGAGAAGCTTGTAGGGCCTTCGCAAGTTTCGGCTTTCCTGTTGGTTTCTTCACAGGGGTGGATGGGCGCACTTTAGCTCCTTCAGGTTTCTCCCGTTGCCCTGGGCCTCCACAGTCAGCCGCGAAGTGGCCCTGTTCCCCACACTTCAGGCACAAACCTTGCTGCATGCATTGCTCCCGCGTTGCATCTGAGTGCTTGGCTGGCTTGGGTTTTGGAGCCTGAGGGGTCGACCGTTCCCCAGCTGCTGCTATGTCCAAACGCAGGGTTTGCAAGTGGTTTTCAGCACTTTCCGCCTCCTGCATCCAAGCTGGGAGGGAGATCAGATTGACCGATCTTAGAACCGTCTCTCGAATCTCAGGGTTTAGCCCTACTCGGTACAGTTCGGCCAGACCGTTGTCCGGCCAATTTTGCACTTTGGCCGCATGCAGTTTAAACTCAGCCGAGTACTTCCATACCGTTCTATGCCCCTGTTTCAGCGTGCACAAGTAGGCTCGTGCTCGTGGCCCCGCATTTCGATCCTCAAAGTGGGCTTGCAACGCCCACATGAAAGTGTCCAGATTAGTAAGCTCCGGGCCCCGGGCATTATGTAGCCCCACATACCAAGATGACGCTGGTCCTCGGACCCGGACAGCCACCACATCAATTCGGCTGCTGTCGTCTTGGAACAGGTGGCCCGAGTGATCCACAAGTTTTTGCACTCGCACCACAAAGTAGGATAACTCGTCTGGGTTCCCATCAAACGTAGCTTCGATCAAGTCCTTCAGGCGAGGGACCACCTGGCCCTTTGGGCTTGCTGGTCGCGGTACTGGCACTGGTGCTTCTCCTGATCTCAGGGCTGGAACGTCACCCGGCTGCGCCGGGACTCCTAGGCTGGGCACTGTGTCCGATCCCTCACAGCTATAAGTCCAATATACGTTTAAGCAAATTAGTATTTTATTAAAGCCATGTTAGAGCAGGAACAAGTGCACTGTTAAGAATACTTGGGACGGGCTGAACAGGGGATAATGAAAGACATTCAAACCGCTAATAACCAATGGGCTTGGTTCCCGCCACGCGGGCAGACTTTCGTATTCGCGCTCAAAAGCCTGAGAAGCAACATTTCTATAAAGATAAACAATTAAGGCTTCACACGGTCCAGCTCATTATAGTCTAAGCAAAGCGGCTCCTTCTCCACACCTGTTAATCTTGCAGATAAGCATACACTAGCGTTCATAGAATGGAATGCATTACACAGGGATACACATAGGGCACACAGGAGGCATGCGCAGATGCCATAGGAGAGAGGGTTTTTTTTTGCCATCCACAATATTCAATGGCAGCTAGCTGACCTTCTGCCCCCTTGAAAATCAACTTCCCACCCACCTCCCGCTCAGGGCGGGAGACCTCCCGGTTTCCCCGGGAACTTTTTGTGAAAGCTCCTGAGCATGTGAGGGGCCCGAATATCCCCTACTTCCACCCATTCTTGGTGCTGGGGTCCGAAATCAGTCCATTCGATCAAATAGTAGAGCTTTCCACGTTTCAGCTTGGAGTCCAAAATATCAGCAATTTCGTAGTGCGCTTCACCGTCCACCAAAAGAGGGGGGGTGGAGGATGCGGTTGGCGCTAGTTGCAAGACCCGTTGTCCTTTTTAAGAAGGCTGAAATGAAATACAGAATGTAAAGACCTCAGGTTCTTAGGGAGTTCAACATCAACAGCCACATTATTTATCACCTTGCGAACTTTGAACGGCCCAATAAATTTCCACCCCAACTTCCTACTCGGTCGCAGCATTTTTATATTTTTTGTGGACACATACACATAGTCACCAGGCTGTAGAGCCCACCCCTCCACCCTACCTCTGTCAGCCTGTTTCTTATAGGCGGCCTTGGCCGCATTCAAAGTTTTGCACAGCAGTGGCCAGGCTTGTTGCAAAGCCACGCACCACTCGTTGGCATCGCCAGGTTGTTCATTAGGTTGTCCCTCCAGGAACGGCATTGGAGGGCTGTCATAACCAAATGCAGCTTTGTAAGGAGACATGCCAATGGAGGCAT
>NW_015162597.1:112575-114776 GCF_001447785.1 Gekko japonicus
TTCTTCCCCCTCAATCAGCACAGGGGGAGGTGAATCCTGGGTTTCTTTCTAATTCGATGTGCAAGGGGACCTTTTGAGGAGGCTCATATGGAAAACAGGGTGCAGGGATCTCAATTTTTTTGGAAGGTCCACTTCCACAGCGACCTCATTGATGAGCCTGCGGACTGGGAAAGGTCCAATATATTTCCAACCCAACTTTTTACAAGGTCTTTGCAATTTCATATTCTTAGTAGACACATACACCAAATCACCTGGTTGCAGATTCCAACCCCCCACCCTACCTCTGTCAGCCTGTAGTTTATAAGCAGCTTTAGCCGCATCTAGTGAATGGCAAAGAATTGGCTAAACCTCCTGCAATGACTTACACCAAGAACCAGCATCAGTAGGCTGCAGAGGTTTGTTCCTCCCCAGGAAAGGCAAAGGAGGGCAATCATAACCATATACAGCTTTGAAAGGAGACATACAAATCGAATTATGGAAAGTGTTATTATAACAATATTCTGCTAGTGGTAGCAGGTCACACCAGTCATCTTGTTGATAGTTGGTAAAGCATCTTAAGTATTGTTCCAGGGTTTGGTTAACTCGTTCCGTCTGACCGTCAGTTTCCGGATGGTAGCTACTACTGAGCCCTTGTTCCACCCCCATGATAGCGAGTAATTCCCTCCAGAACTTGGAAACAAATTGTGTCCCTCTGTCCATAATTATCTTAGCTGGCAAGAGATGGAGACGTACAATGTGTTGAAGGAAAGCTTTGGCCAGTTTTTGGGCGGTTGGCAAAGAGGGCAGGGGAATAAAATGGGCTTGTTTCGAAAACAGGTCGACCACCACCCAAATGACGGATTTTCCCTTGCTAATTGGCAGATCCGTGATGAAATCCATAGAGATCACTTCCCATGGTCTATTGGGGTTTGGTAAGGGCTTTAACAGACCAGAGGACTTCCCCCCCCTCGGTTTGGATAGTGCACACATTTGGCAGGAACGTACAAAGTCCAACAGATCTTTGCGCATGTGTGGCCACCAGAATTGACGGCGCAAAAGTTGCAGGGACTTCACAAAGCCCCAATGTCCAGCTAACTTGGTTCCATGGGCCGCTTGGAGGATTTCCCTGCGGAGAGAAAAAGGCACATAGAGTCTGTTCCCTGAGTATACCAACCCCTCTGAGTCCCGTGAATAATCAGGCAACCCCTTCAGCAGTTCCTCATCCTGTTCAGTTAGTTCAGTAACGCAGCGGCTGCGCCAATCCCCCCCCCACCGTCGGGGCGGGAGAAGGGGGAGCAGATGGAGGGGGAAGTTTCTGCACCTGACTGCGAGTGACCACCACTCCACCCAGCTGGGCGGGGGTGAAAATCGAGTCCACAATGACATCATGCTGACTCTCATGTTGCGGGAGGCGGGACAAGCCGTCAGCTAAGGAATTAGCTGAGCCAGGGAAATGATGGAGAGTGAACCAAAACGTAGGAAAAAAATCTGCCCAGCGCAGCTGCTTGGCATTCAGAGACCTAGGCGATTTGAGCGTTTCAAGATTTTTATGATCCATCCAGACTTCGAACGGCACTCTTGCTCCTTCCAGCCAGTGGCGCCATGTTGAGAGCGCCAGTCGAATGGCCGACGCCTCCTTCTCCCAAATAGACCAGTGTCGTTCAGCATCAGAGAACTTTTTTGAGACGTAAGCGAGTGGGTGTAATTTCCCATCCTCCCCCGTCTCCCATAGCGACATCAGAGGCGTTAGTTTGTACAACAATTTTTTTTGTTTCGTCAGGGTGGGCTAACACCGGCTCGGAAGTGAACATGCTTTTCAACCACTTAAAGGCTGCATCGCATTCTGCCGACCATGTGAGAGGGGCCCCAGGTTTGGTGGCATCAAACCCTTTTTTGTTTTTAGCAAGTTCGTTAGGGGCAAGGTGATTTGGGCGAATCCCTTGATGAAACAACGATAAAAATTGGCGAAACCGAGGAATCCCTGTAGTTGGCGGCGAGTTTTGGGGGGTTCCCAGTCAACCACATCCCTCACCTTCCCAGGGTCCATTTCCAAACCCCCTCCCGAAATGCGGTAACCCAAAAAGTCAATGTGCGTTTTGTGGAATTCACACTTGGAAAGCTTGGCAAATAGTTTGTGCTTATGCAACGTTTTCAGAACTTTTCTGACCAGTTTCACATGAGAGGGGAGATCCCGAGAGTACAGTAAAATGTCGTCTAGGTAA
>NW_015162598.1:0-8176 GCF_001447785.1 Gekko japonicus
ATAAATAAAATGTCTTTGCAAGGCGGGACGGGCTCGAAATTTTCAAATCTGCGTGACAGACCGAAAAAACACGCTTCTTGTATGGAGCAAATCCCCCTCCCATTGTGTTCCCCCACCTTCTGCTCTTTCCTCATCATTAACCAACACTATTTTAAAAAAAAACAGAAAGAAACAAGGCCAATTCTTCTCCAGCTAACTTAAAAACAACAACCAAAAAAAGCCTCAAGGTTGGAATTTCTTTAGGTGATTTCCCGGCCCTGTGAAGGACTCTTTTCAGAAACCTGGAACGCCATGTAACAACAAAAAAAGGCTCTTTGTGCTAGATCTTCCTTCCGCTGCTTACAAACAGGGTCTCTCCAGTTATTTCTTTTACTTTCAAGAGGCTACAGTAGCTGATCTTGGACACCGTAGCAACGACAAAGAAAAAGAAAAGGAAAGCCCTGCATCATTCTCTCTCCTCTGCTTGAAGTAACACATTCGGCTGCCGTAAAAGCTGACCCTGGTATGGCGGACTCCGCCTCCCCCCATTCCGTGATCCAGCCTTGCCGATACTGTCAAATTAACACTCCCCGCGTGCAAAGGATCCGAGCCCGACACCCTCCCCGTGTGGACAAAGTGCTTTGCGAGAACACAGGGGTGCCTTGGATGCCGACGGCCGAGGCTGTATTCTTCCCATGTGTATAAAGTGCGCACTGGCGCCTCCAGGGGGCGCTAGGACTGTTCCGAGCTCGGCATGGGGCTGGGTTCGGCTCCTTCCTCATTGCTGCTGTCAACGTCCTGCTCCATGACGGTTTCCTCGTCGTCCAGGCGCTGACTGGTGAAGTTGTTGAGTTCTAGGAGCCCACTGGGTTCCACGACCACGTTGGAGGTGGAGTGGCAGGCCACGGAATACTGAGGGATAGTCTGGAAAATGAAAAGGGAATACCACGTATGAGTAAAGGGATAGCTGTGCAAGCTGTCTGCAAGGAAGATAATGGGAACTGAGGCGATCGTACTTTGGCACATTATGAGAAGACAAGAGTCACTAGAAAAGACAACGCTGGGAAAAGTCGAAGGTAGAAGGAAAAGGGGAAGACCCAACAGGAGATGGATGGACTCCATCGAGGAAGCCACGACCCTCAGTTAGCAAGACCGGAGCAACATTTTGGAGGTCATTAAGATTGGGCGTGCTAATTCATAGGGTCACCGTAAGTGGAAAGCGACTTGAGGGCACTTAACGCACGAAGATCAAACCAATCGTAAATCCTCCCTAGAGGCTAAAATGACTAAACGGAGGCTATCGTACTTTGGTCACATTGTGTGAAGACCAGAGTCGCTAGAAAAGACAATGACACTAGGAAAAGCTGAAGGCAGCAAAAAAAGAGGGAGATCCAACATGAGATGGATCGATCCAATCGAGGAAGCCATGGCCCTCGGTTTGCAGGACCACCTGAGCAAGGCTGTTAATGATTGGACGTTTTGGAGGTTATTAAGAACATAAGAGAAGCCATGCTGAATCAGGGCAATAGCCCATCCAGGCTGAAACCCAAGAGGCCCACCAGCAGGGCCAGAACTCCAGAAGCCCTTCCCACTGTTGCCCCCCAAGCACCGAGAATACAGAGCATCACTGTCTTCCATATATACCTTGTGGCTTGAAGCTGTCTGCTTGTAGCTGCCACCACTCCTTGCGGCAGTGAATTCCACGTGTTCATCGCTCTTTGGAGATTGGATTTACACCCCGCTCTTCACTACCCGAAGGAGTCTCAGAGCGGCTTACAATCTCCTTCCCTTTCCCCTCCCCACCACAGACACCCTGCGAGATAGGTGGGGCTGAGAGAGCTCTGACAGAAACTGCTCTTTTTCAAGAACAGCTGTGCCAGAGCTTGTGACTGACCCAAGGTCACATCAGCAGGTGCAAGTGGAGGAGTGGGGGAATCAAACCCGGTTCTCCCAGATTACAGTCCGCGCACTTAACCACTACACCAAACTGGCTCTTAACCACTACACCAAACTGGCTCAGCTGTTACGTTGGTTGCATGATCTTCACTTGTTTGAAAGCAGAAGAACTGATTGGATTTATACCGCTGCCCTTCACTACCTGGAGGCGTCTCAGAGTGGCTCACAATCTCCTTTCCCTTCCCCTCCCACAACAGACACCCTGTGGGGTAGGTGGGGCTGAAAGAGCTCTTGAGAGAACTGCTGGTGAGAGAACAGCTCTGAGAGAACTTGTGACTGACCCAAGGTCACACCAGCAGCTGCATGTGGAGGAGTGGGGAATCAAACCCGGTTCTCCCCGATTAGAGGCCATGCTCCTAACCACTACACCAAACTGGATTCACAAATGTGCTGACCAGTTACATATGCATTAAAAAAAATATCTGGTGAGATTTCAGCATGTGTTGGTTGACTACACCAAACTGGATTCACAAATGTGCCGACCAGTTACAGATGCATGTTTTTTAAAAAAACATCTGGTGAGATTTCAGCATGTGTCCCTGAGCCCTCTCCAGAGGTTGTGAGAGGTCTAGGAATCTTCCTGACTTTGGGGACATTTTGTTAGTTGAGTGCCCCCCAAAGTCGGCGTGACACAAGTGAATTCCTGCCCTTACCCTGAGGACACAGATTAGTAGCGGGCACAAACTCTGGTTGGCTAGCAAGGCCAGGCAGAAATTGTGCAACTAGACCTAAGTCCAGCAGCATCTTAGAGACCAATAAGATTTTCGGGATGTCAGGTTTTGACAGCCAAAACTCCCTTGATCAGATACAAGTGGGAATGGAGATTCCCACGTCCTTATATCCCTGTCAGAATGTGGGAGGGGTGTTGCAAAGAAGGGAGTCAGGATGCAGAAGTACAATGCAGAATGTTATCGGCTCGATTCGAACAGGGGAGAAAAGTCTGGAGGCAGAACCTTAGTATCTGTAGTAAGATAAGAATCCGACATCTCCATTCAGCCCTGGGGGGGTTCCATTGTTCTGAACTTGTGAATGAAGTTAAGTTCAGCAATCTCACGTTGCAATCTCCCCTTGAAGCTTCTCTGTTTGAGAATGTAGGACAAGGGAAACGGCCACTCTCAGGTTGGCAACAGAATGTCCTAGAATATTAAAATGTTCTCCCACTGGTTTTCTGAGTGTTGTGGTTCTTAGTGTCTGTTTTATGCCCATTTATTCTTTTGCGTAGGGACTGAACATTTTTGTCTGACGTGGAGAGTGAAAGGGTGCTACTGACAATTGATGACATATATATGTCAAGTCGAACGAGTGAATTAATTGGAGATGGTATGGCTGGTGTTGTTAGGTCTGGCGATTGTGCTGCTGAAGGACACTCTCCCATTCTCACTCACCCCCCCCCGAAGATCTTTTAACTGATTACCTGAATTAAGATCTCCGTGGGGATCTCCTCTGCTTTCTTCGGGGCGATGTTCTGGATACGGATAAACTGGCTGGCTGCGGGGGGCGCCGACACCGCCTGCTTCCTCTCCAATAAAGACGGCCCAACCGTGGGAGGGCTCGACGCAGAGTCCAAGCGTTTCGGCGGCTGCAAGACAGACGTTGCCACGGCTGTGCCCGTTCCGACTGTGGCCACCCTCAGCACCGAGGCGGGTGCCGAGTCCGCTTCACCGGTCGGGTTGCCGGCGGGCACGGCCTTGCTGCTGGGGGGATCTGCTACCGCCCGGTCTACGCTCGTGTCAATCTGAGCTTCCATCATGGACATTTTCAAAATGTCCGCTACCGCTGCCTTCGTGGGCACCTGGGCCGAAAAGAGGCTTGGGAGGGGCGGGGGCGGCTTAGGCGCCGGACCGACTCCGGCCACCTTGGACACGGTAGGCGGCTGATGCCCTTCAAAAGTTATCTTTGTAACAGAGGATCCTTGGGATATTATGGGCTGGTGCACCTGAAAATCAAAGGGGTTTTGTGCATGTTACAGGCAGGTTGGTACTCTCTCGCTCTCATGTTAAAAGATTCTTATATCATCACTTAAAACGTGTTTTGTTTTGAAGGAAAAGAAACAAAAGCACCAGCGAAGCTTTCTATGGGGAAGAGAGTGTGGAAATTCGGGATTTTAAACACAGAATGCTCACTAGCCAAAAGTAAGGGGCGGGGAATGACTAATAAGACGCCAAGGATCAAAAGCAGAGATCGCCAGATTGCAAGATGTCCGTTTCCGCAGTAAAAATCACAGCAGCCCCGTTTTCCTTTGGGATTTACACCCCCCAAGCACTGCCTCTCTTCACCTCCCGTTCAAAAAGCCCTTAGCGTTAGGGACATAGCATTTTTTCCCCCTTAAAAAAACACCAACGCATTTCTTTGGGGGTCAATGCACACTTTTGCTACTTAATTTTTCTGCCCGACCCAGGAAAATGAGATTGCTTCTTCTAGGACAAAAATTACTAAGCCGAGGGTGATGTAAACTACAAAGGAAGACGTACAGTGGAGAGCCTTAGGCCGCCGCCGCGGGGGTTCGTCTTTATTTCCATAGGAATTTATTTTTAAAAAAGGTATTACGGGGACGAAAATCAATTACTTTATACCTACAAAACAGAAAGAAAAAAAGAAACAACAGTAAAAGAAAAAAGGAATTACGGATCGGTCGTACAAAGAAAAGGTGCGTTTAGAAGAATGGCCTTCCAAGTTTGAGGTGGCTTCCCCCTCCCTCCCACTGGGCCAGATACATTTCCCACTTAAGGATACTGATCAATAAGTACAGTTGGTGTATGCCAGAAGTCCTCAAGGTGGTACCAATGGGCACTATGGTGCCCGCTGATGCCTTTCCTGGTGCTCACAAAGTGCTTTTGGAAAGTGGGTGGGGCTTTCCCCCAAAATGCTCCTGATTGGCCACCGGAGATTTGATTGGTGTTGCAGACTTTCAAAAATGTCATTGCCACCACAGCACAAGAATCTCCACTGTGTGACTGAAGGGAAGCAGCAGCAGCCATTATGTGGCTGGCTCCTCCTCCCGTGGCAACCATTTTGTGACTGCCCCCCAACCCGTTGTGAAAACAAGAATAAAATGCATGTGCCCAAATTTTAACACCAATAATCAGTGAATTTAATAACAGTAAGACATATAAAGTACTCAGAACAGATTTTCTGTAAACAGCAGGTAGAAATTCACTGGTAAAGTTGAATATAGGTAGAAATTCACAGGTGTAGTTTTCCCACAAACAATTTGTCATAAATTCAAAAAAGTCCTTGATCTGTAAGGATGTAGTAGTGTTTCTTGCCAGCTGACTGAACGGACCCCTGGTTCTAAATCCGTTTCAATAATTTGTTTTTCAAGAATCACGCTGGATTCAACATTTCAAAGGTACATGTAGACATCCATAAAGCATATTCAAATACAGCCATCGTCAGTGATTCCCAATGCAGAATCTATCAATTCTCGGGACCTCCCTTCAAAATTCTGAGGGAAAACGGATTTTATTACAAATTGTTTGTGGAAAAACTCCACCTGCGAATTTCTACCTGTATTCAACTTTACCAGTGAATTTCTACCTGTTTGTTTTATGGAAAATTTGTTCTGAGTATTTTATCTGTCTTGCTATTATTAAATTAATTGATTATTGCTGTTAAAATTGGGGCACATGCATTTTTTTTTCTTGTTTTCATATACTGCTGTGCCACTACCTTTCATCTTGTACCCCACCATGCTGTGTCAGAATGCCAAGGGTGGCTGCAGGCACTAAACGTTTAGGGCCACTGGCTGAGACAAGGGCTGCCCTCAAGACAGGAGGTCTAGCATTTCAAGTGCAGGCAATTATTTTACTGGGGGGGATTTAAAGGCCCCAATGTATTTTCTTTAACCTTTTAGATTTTTCTGCAAATCCAGGGGTGGTCACTGAAGTTTGCACAAAAGCCTGTTTGGGGTAAGTGCACCCCCTATCTGTGGATTTATATTCCTATTTAGAACTTGGGAATTAGATATAAGAAGAGCCCTGCTGGATCAGACCCGTGAGGGTCCATCTAGTCCAGCCTCTTGTCTCACACAGGGGCCAACAACAGGGCAGAGAGGCCGAGGCCTTCCCCTGATAAGAATATCAGAAGAGCCCCACTGGATCAGACCAGTGAGGGTCCATCTAGTCCAGCCTCCTGTCTCACACAGCGGCCAACCAGTTCCTCTGGAGGTCCAACATCAGGGCAGAGAGGCCGAGGCCTTTCCCTGATAAGAACCTCAGAAGGGACCCACTGGGTCAGACCAGTGAGGGTCCATCTAATCCAGCATCCTGTCTCACACAGGGGCCAACCAGTTCCTCTGAAGGGCCAACACCAGGGCACAGAGGCCGAGGCCTTCCCCTGAGAAGAACCTAAGAAGAGCCCTGTTGGGTCAGACCAGTGAGGGTCCATCCAGTCCAGCATCCTGTCTCACAAGGGGGCCAACCAGTTCCTCTGGAGGGCCAACAGCAGGGCAGAGAGGCCGAGGCCTTCCCCTGATATGAGCCTAAGAAGAGCCCTGCTGGATCAGACCTAGGAGGGTCCATCTAGTCCAGCCTTCTGTCTCACACAGAGGCCAACAACAAAGCAGAGGGGCCGAGGCCTTCCCCTGATAAGAATATCAGAAGAGCCCCACTGGATCAGACCAGGGAGGGTCCATCTAGTCCAGCCTCCTGCCTCACACAGGGGCCAGCCAGTCCCTCTGGAGGGCCAACAACAGGGCAGAGAGGCAAGAATATCAGAAGAGCCCCACTGGATCAGACCAGGGAGGGTCCATCTAGTCCAGCCTCCTGTCTCTCACAGTGGCCAACCAGTTCCTCTGGAGGGCCAACGAACAGGGCAGAGAGGCCTTCCCCTGACAGGAACCTAAGAAGAACCCTGCTGGATCCTCTACCCGTGCACAATTCGATAAGCCCTTCTCAACTCCCCTCTTTGTTTTCTCTTTTCTCAACGGAAAAGTCCCGGACTCTTCAGCCTCTCCTCACAGAGAAGGTGCTCCAACCCCCCCTTATCATCTGGGTCGCTCCTCCTCTGTACTTTCCCCAGCTCTGCAACTTCCATTTCACCGGGACTCTAGATAGTAATTCATGGCAAAGTGGCGGATGCAGGCCCGTGGCTACGGTGGGGCTTTTGGGGTCTCTGCCCCCTTTCTTAAAGGCACAGCCCCACAAGGATGTCTCCCATAAATGCTTTTCCCAGTCATTTAAAAACATTTCTTAAAAGTGTGTGATCCTTTAAGCAGAGTGGGGTGCTGTGGATTGATTGATTCCCACACTGGGCAAGGGGGTTGGAGTGGGTGACCTCTAGGGTCCGTTCTAACTCTATGTCTCAAGAAACTAGTCTCCTTGAAGAGAGTTTTTCTGCCCAAGTGTTAGCTTTCTTGACTGTAGAAGTCCTCACCCCCACCTGCCGAGCTTGTTCTCAGAGCTGTTGCTTAGGCTGGCAGCAGTGATTAACTTGCAGCAGCTGAGAACTGTCATCTCAAGCGGGTGACAGCTTGCAATTTAGAGATCTGTCCTGGTGACAGCTTTCTATTGGCTAAATGTTGACCTCTCCCATGAAACGGCAGCAGTGTGTGTGTTGGAGATGTTGTCGAAGGCTTTCAGGGCCGGAGTTCATTAGCTGTTGTAGATTTCCCGGGCTGTATGGCCGTGGTCTTGGAATTGTAGGACCTGACGTTTCACCAGCAGCAGATGTGACTGGCATCCTCAGAGGTATGACACAGTAAGATGGAGTACCCTCTGTGTCAAGGTGAGAAGAAAAATGGTAGGCAGGTCATTTATATCTACTCAGGAAAGTGGGGTAGGGCTGAGTCATTCTCTTGTAGGAGTTTCCCAGGCTGTGACATGCTCCTCCGTTAGCATGCTCCTTCTCACCTTCTCAGGAAGGTGTAAACAGGGCATGATTTCCTGTCCTGGAAAACACAAAATGCTCTACATCTGACAACAGCACTACAGACAAGACTAGAATTTCCACAGCCAATCCATATGCAAAAGAACCTCCTCAGGAAAGCTCCTCCATTAGCAAGTTCACAGCCTGAGGAACTCCTACCAGATAATGACTTAGCCCTACCCCACCTTTCTGAGTAGATATAAATGACCTGCCTACCACTTTTCTTCTCACCTTGACACAGAGAGTCCTCCGTCTTTCTGTGTGATAGCTCTGAGGATGCCGGTCACAGCTGCTGGCGAAACATCAGGTCCGACAATGCCAAGACCACGGCCGTCCAGCCCGGGAAATCTACAACTAGTGTGTGTTTGCTTTCTCT
>NW_015162598.1:11158-11301 GCF_001447785.1 Gekko japonicus
AATTCTACTTTGTGAGCGACTGGCATTAAAGTTGTGAGCAGGTGAATTGGCTACTGAATAACTTACTTTGCTCTGGAGCCCTCCTTCCTGAGCTAAGACAAAAATGTGTGAGCCGGAGGCTAAAAAACTGTGAGCTGGCTCAC
>NW_015162598.1:11356-11468 GCF_001447785.1 Gekko japonicus
GTCTCCAGTAGGCCACGGAAAATTCACGGGACGAACTTTGGCCGTTTGCACACTGCTGGCCGGAAGCTGGTTCGCGGGAATGATGATGAGCACGGAAGAGAGCAGAGAACCG
>NW_015162598.1:11619-13181 GCF_001447785.1 Gekko japonicus
ACTTTGCCCGAATAGCAGGGCTTTTTTTTGTAGAAAAAGTCCAGCAGGAACTCACTGCATAATAGGCCACACCCAACCGCAGAAACTCATTAGCCTATTAGGCCACACCCCTTGACAGCACAGTTCATTCACCTATTAGGCCACACCCACGTGTCTTCCCTTTGACTTGCCTGAGAAGACATGGGGAGGCATTTAAATGCCTCCCCGGTCCTTCCAGGGCACCCCCTGGTCCGCCCACCTCGGAGTCACCGTGTGTGTGTGTGTGTGTGTCGCTCTCCTGGCCTTCCCTCTGTAGCCAGGCACGCAGAGGTTTGGGCTGTAGTGGGCATGGCCAACTCTGAAGCCAGCCGGAACTCCGTTCCTGTGCGTTCCTGCCCAAAAATAGCCCTGCCGAATAGTATGCCAGACTGCCAGTGCCCTGCTTCCATTTCCTCCTGAGTATGTGTACAAGAGAACGATGGCCAATTGTGAGAAGGCACGAGGTATTGATTTGCAGCTGAGCACTCATCAAATGAAAGAGGGGGGAAATAAACACAGGCAAAGCTTATCGCGGGCAATCTTAAAAGTCTTCCAGCCGCTTGCCAGAAGCCTAACAGGTCCACATTGAAATCTAACAGAGGTGAGCCTGAAATTCGGGTTCTTGCACAGAAGTTCCAATGAAAGCACTGAGGGCTACGGGCCAGCTCACACAGGAGGCCACGACTGAGCTGCCATGTGATTGGAAGCCTCACGGTGCCGGTGGCTCTGTAACAGCTGCTACAGCCTTCCGCAAAGCCTGACTTCTGTGCCAGTACAGAAGATTGAGTTCTGCCAGCTCACACAGGAGGCCACGACTGAGTTGCCATGTGATTGGAAGCCTCCCGGTGCCGGTGGCAGCTATCGGCTCCGTAACAGCTGCTACAGCCTTCCGCAAAGCCTGACTTCTGTGCCAGTACAGAAGATTGAGTTCTCACCGACTCATCCTGTCAGTGTTCTTGCAGAAGAAAGGAACGAGGTGATGTAACAAAAGGAGACTGAAGTTGAATCACTTGTTCCTCTCTACTGCTGCCAAGAAGCCAAGCACCACGGGGGAACTGTAGAGAAGATCTTTACGGGTCGCTTCAGGTCGGTAGCCGTGTTGGTTTGAAACAACACAACAAAGTTTGAGTCCAGGGGCACCTTTAAGACCAACAAAGTTTAATCCTCTGGGTATATAAAATGCACGCTTCTTCAGATACATGGTGTCTGTTTCACTGTATCGGAAGAAGTGCGCACGCACGTGAAAGCTTACACCCAGAATTAAACTTTGTTGGTCTTAAAGTTGCATTCAGGACTCAAACTCTGTTCTACGGGTGGCGGCAAGTACTGACAGCTGCAACAATCACCCCGAGGCTTCCAAGCGCACGCTGAGTGAACTGTTCTAGTACAGAAGTGGAAATCCACTGATTCCATAGACGCCTGCACGGGTACTGGAGAAAAATGCTTTGCTGGATCAACCCAGGGTATGTTCTTTTTTATTATTTTTTTTTAAAGGCCTTTTAGAAATAAAATGTCTGACCTATGTGGTTTTGGAGGTACTCTTC
>NW_015162598.1:13194-17580 GCF_001447785.1 Gekko japonicus
TGAACGGATACAGTGCTGTCTTCCTGAGTCTGCAGATTAAACAGAAGGGTGAGAGCTAAGGGAAGAGTCGGAAATGGCTCGGCTCATCTCCGCTAGGGGTTTAGCTCTAAAGCCTACGCAAGGTTCTTTGCTTAGGACTCATCCGCTGGGCCCCCTTGCTATTTTTTGCTGCAGGTACGAACATTCGGAGTGGGGGGATAACGCAGACCCTTGGACTTCGAACGGGGGAGGTACTGGAAAGGGAGGTTGGCCTGGCTGGGAGGAGACCTAGGTGGGCATGCTCTCTGAAACAGCAGCAAGCCATACGCCACCCCCTCTTGCAGAGCTTAAGACGGGATAGGCTGGGGCCGCACGATCCTGTTCCCAGCATCTCAATCTCAGAGGAACATTCTCGCCTCAGAGCCGGGGTGTGTGTGTGTGTGTGTGTTTCTATTCCTAGCTAAAGCAGCAAAATCCCTGGATATCGGTTTACCTGCAAAATTACTCACTGTTACACAGCCCGAGTGATCAAAACAATTTAATGTGGAAATTTAATGTAAAAAAAAAATGCATTCTAACCCCCACCGCATAAAATCTCACCACAGATATACAAATGTAAGAAGAGGCCAGGCCTTCAGGAGAGCCCTGCTGGATCAGACCAGTCATGGTCCGTCTAGTCCAGCATCCTGTTTCACACAGTGGCCAGCCAGTTCCTCTGGAGGGCCAACAACAGGGCTGAGAGGCCGAGGCCTTCCCCTGATAAGAACCTGAGAAGAGCCCTGCTGGATCAGACCAGGCGGGGTATAAATCCAATCTCCTCCTTCTCCTCCTCCTCCTCTTCTTCTTCTTTTGATGCCTGTTTATTCATAGATTGTGTGGCTTTCAGAGGAAGCTGATATTGGCATATTTTTTTCTTTATTTCATAAGAACATAAGAAGAGCCCTACTGGATCAGACCAGTGGTTCATCTAGCCTAGTATCCTGTCTCACACAGTAGCCACCCATTTCTCTGGACAGCCAATAAAAGAGCATAGAGGCTAAGGCCGTCCCCTGATGTTGCCTCCTGCTTCTGGGATTCAGAGGCTTAGTGCTTCTGAATGTGGAGGTTCCCCTCAGTCACCATAGCTAGTAGCCATTGATAGACTTATCCTCCATGATTCTGCTGAATCCTCTTTTAAAGCTGTTTATTCCAGTGACCATCACGACATCCTCTGGCTGTGAATTCCACATTTTAATCACTCTGTGTGTAAAGTAGTATTTCCTTTTGTCCTTTTTGTCCACTCTGAACCTACTGCCCATCAGTTTCACGGAATGCCCTCGAGTTCTCGCTCCGACCCCCTCATCATCTGGGTTGCCTTTCTCTGTGTTTTTTCCACCTCTGCAGTGTCCTCTTTGAGATACGGTGACCAGAACTGCACGCAGATAACCCTCCGCACACCTGAATGCCTCTTTAAAAGCCACCTGGGAACCTAATCTACACGTGGAGCGAAAATGAGGTGGGAGAGGAGGGACCGGGAGAGACCGTACCATTCCCGTCAAATGCCAGTGTGGTGTAGTGGCTAAAGTGTCAGGCTAGGACCTCAGGAACCCAGGTTCAAATCCCCAGTCTGCCCTGCAAGCTCGCTGGGGGACCTTGGCCAGTCACAGACTCTCAGCTAACCTACCTCACAGGTGGAGAGGGGTGAGCTGTGTTAGTTTGTCTGTAGCAGCAGAAAAGAGCAAGAGTCCGGCAGCACCTTCAAGACTAACAAAATGTGTGGCAGGGGATGAACTTTCGTGAGTCACTGCTCGCTTCCTCAGATACAGCTAGAATGAAAGTCCATCTGTCCTTATATCACAAGGTCGATGGATTCCCATTCTGTACGGCTAAATGTGGTGCCTCCCATGGAGATAGACCAAGTTGGGCGGCCGTGTCAGTCTCTCTGTAGCAGCAGAAAAGAGCAAGAGTCCAGGGGCACCGTCAAGACTAACAGAATCGGTGGCAGGGGAGGAGCTCCCGTGAGTCACTCCTCACTTCCTCAGATACAGCTGGAACGGGAGTCCATCTGTCCTTGTATCACAAGGTCGATGGATTCCCATTCTGTACGGCTAAATGTGGTGCCTCCCATGGAGATAGACCAAGTTGGGCGGCCGTGTCAGTCTCTCTGTAGCAGCAGAAAAGAGCAAGAGTCCAGGGGCACCGTCAAGACTAACAGAATCGGTGGCAGGGGAGGAGCTCCCGTGAGTCACTCCTCACTTCCTCAGATACAGCTGGAACGGGAGTCCATCTGTCCTTGTATCACAAGGTCGATGGATTCCCATTCTGTACGGCTAAAGGTGGTGCCTTCCAGGGAGATGGATCCAGACGGGCAGCCGTGTGAGTCTGTCTGCAGCAGCAGCAAAGAGCAAGAGTCCAGGAGCACCTTGAGGACTAACAGAATTTGTGGCACGGGACAATGGTCCCTCTAAGCTGTGGAGTCCTGTGAGCAAAAATTCTATTTTGCGAGCTGCCGGCATTAAAGTTGTGAGCGAGCCATTTGGCTGTGGCATCAATCAGTTTGCTCTGGAGCCCTCCCTTCCTGAGCTGAGACAAAAATGTGTGAGCCGGAGGCTAAAAATCTGTGAGCTGGCTCACAGTAACTCAGCTTAGAGGAAACACTGCCAGGGGAGTTAAGGTCTGAATTCACACACACACACACACACACACACACACAATACAGTATGGCATAGTGGTCAGAGGGCTGGACTAGGATCCGGGAGACCCAGGTTCGAATCCTGTCTTGCCATGGAAGCCTGTTGGTTTACCTTGGGCCAGTCACACACACACACACACGGCCTGGCCGCCCCCGAAGGGCTGTCGTGAAGATAAAACAGAGAAGAGGAGAACGATGTTAAGACTCTGCGGGTCCCCAGTGGGAAGAAAAGTGAGGTATAAATGAGCTAAACACACACGTCCATTCGTTCGTTAACGGGATGATGAATAAATGAAGCCAAATGAAGTTTTCAAGCATATCTGCTTCGACGGAAGACGACAGTACTACGGGACGCTTACCGGTGGTGATGTATTCGGCCACGAGTTCGGATTCCACCACGGCGATGGAGGGGCTTTCCGGAGAATGGCGCTTCTCCTGGGCCATCTGGATGGGGACGGCCATTTGGCTCAGGTCGATGGTCGGTTGCCGCGGCTTGGATTCCAGCTTCTCCTTCACTGCAAGGGAAAGCGGACGGAGCACGTCGTCAGGGCCAAAGACAGAAGAGGGCCCGGAACCATTTTACCTCTGCAGCGTGATTTAGGACACGGTTACGCCTCCCGTCTCCCAGGGAGCTCAACGAGGTGTACCTGCGAGGCAGGCCTGCCGGAGAGAGGGTGACTTGGCCCCAAGGTCACCCACGTTTCCTTCCTGGGTGTACAGGGAGTTGGAACGTGGGTGTCTGCGGCTGCTCATTTCCAAGCGTACGTTTCATGCGAGCTTAGAGATCATCCAGTGAAGCTGACGGGCAGTAGGTTCAGGACGGACCAAAGGAAGTACTTGTTTTACACAGAGAGGGGTTAAAATGTGGGATTTGCTACCAGAGGATGGAGTGATGGCCACGGGGATAAACAGCTTTCAAGGGGGATTAGAAAGATTCATGGAGGATGGGTCTATCAATGGATGCTAGCCATGGCGGCTGAGGGGAACCTCCACATTCAGAGGTACTAACCCTTTGGATCCCAGAGCCAGGAGGCACCATCAGGCGAAGGCCCCGGTCTGAGCCAGCAGAGCTCTTCTGAGGTTCTTATCAAGGGAAGGCCTCGGCCTCTCTGCCCTGTTGCTGGCCCTCCAGAGGAACTGGGTGGCCCCTGTGTGAGACAGGAGGCTGGACTAGATGGACCCTCACTGGTATGATCCAGCAGGGCTCTTCTGATGTTCTTATCAGGGGAAGGCCTCGGCCTCTCTGCCCTGCTGTTGGCCCTCCAGAGGAACCGGCTGGCCCCTGTGTGAGACAGGATGCTGGACTAGATGGACCCTCACTGGTCTGACCCAGCAGGGCTCTTCTGAGGTTCTAATCAGGGGAAGGCCTCGGCCTCTCTGCCCTGTTGTTGGCCCTCCAGAGGAACCGGCTGGCCCCTGTGTGAGACAGGATGCTGGACTAGATGGACCCTCACTGGTCTGACCCAGCAGGGCTCTTCTGAGGTTCTAATCAGGGGAAGGCCTCGGCCTCTCTGCCCTGTTGTTGGCCCTCCAGAGGAACTGGCTGGCCCCGTGTGAGACAGGATGCTGGGCTAGATGGACCATTGGTCTGATCCAGCAGGGCTCTTCTGATGTTCTTATGTTAGATCTCCCTCACTGAAGTCAGTAGGAATTAGGGAGACTTAACTTCGGCTGGATTGTACGCATTATGATTTGGGGTTGGGGATGATGGATTGGTTTGCATAATGTTCGGGGGG
>NW_015162598.1:18727-36092 GCF_001447785.1 Gekko japonicus
TTCTTCACCCAAAGAGTGATTAACACTTGGAATTCACTGCCACAGGAAGTGGTGGGTGCTACAAGCATGGATGGCTTCAAAAGGGAATTAGATAAGCATATGGAGCAGAGGTCCATCAGTGGCTATTAGCCACAAGGTATAGCTAGGGGCTCTGGGGCAAGTGATGCTCTGTCTTCTTGGTGCTTGGGGGGGGGGCTTGGGGAGGGGGGGTTCTAGTGTCCTGGCCCCACTGCTGGACCTCCTGATGGCACCTGGTATTTCTGGCCACTGTGTGACACAGAGTGTTGGACTGGATGGGCCTTTGGCCTGATCCAACATTGGTGTCTCTTATATTGTTATGTCTGGGGCAAGGGATGCTCTGTATTCTTGGTGCTTGGGGGGGCAACACAGAGTGTTGGACTGGATGGGCCTTTGGCCTGATCCAACATTGGTGTCTCTTATGTTCTTATGTCTGGGGCAAGGGATGCTCTGTCTTCTTGGTGCTGGGGGGGGGGGAACAGTGGGAGGGCTTCTAGTGTCCTGGCCCCACTGGTGGACCTCCTGATGGCACCTGGTATTTCTGGCCACTGTGTGACAGAGTGTTGGACTGGATGGGCCACTGGCCTGATCCAACATTGGCTTCTCTTATGTTCTTATTAGATAGGAACTCTCAGTCTGGGACAAGGGATGCTGTGTATTCTTGGTGCTTGGGGGGGGGGAGCAACAGTGGGAGGGCTTCTAGCATCCTGGCCCCACTTCTGGACCTCCTGGTGGCACCTGGTATTTCAGGCCACTGTTTGGCAGAGTGTTGGACTTGAATGGGCCATTGGCCTGATCCAACGTTGGCTTCTCTTACGTTCTTATGAGATCGACCCACCTGTCGTCTGCTGGAGCTCCAGGAGAGCTTTTATTGTCGAGGTGGCCGACTGCGATTCGCTGGAGACGTCCTGGTAGATGATGGTGGGGCTGGAGTCCACGGCGATCTCGTGCTCGGACCAGTCCTGGCTGCGGGAGGCGATGACGTGGACCACCGGCTGGGAGGGGGGGGGGGGGGGGAGACAGACCCTCTCAGTCTCTCGCCCAGCCTCGAGGAGGCCCCACCTCCTGGCTTGCAGACTCAATGCTCTGATCTAGCCAAGTGTTTGTTTTTCTTAAAAACATGGGTAAGAACAAGGCAAAAACAACCAGTATTGCCAGGCGACAAATGCACAACGATGGCCATGTGTATGGTACCCCCCTCCCCCAACCTTCCACCTTATTTTCACGAACTGACTGTCCCCAAGCATCCGAAGGCTTTTCTTTCGGCCGGGCTAAATGCTTTCTCCTAGGCCAGTGATGGCGAACCTTTTAGAGACCGAGTGCCCAAACTGCGACCCAAAACCCACTTATTAATCGCAAAGTGCCAACACGGCAATTTAACCTGAATACTGAGGTTTTAGTTTAGAAAAAACCACTCATACATTAACTTAAGATGATCCAAACAAAGTAAGGAAAGCAATCCCAAATGCTTTCATTGACTTAAAATTATTTGGCAGAGAATTCCACACTTTAATGACGGTCTGGGGCGATGGCACACGTGGCCACAGAGAGGGCTCTGAGTGCCGCCTCGGGCACACGTGCCATAGGTTCGCCACCACTGTCTCTGCCCGAGACTGCGGGGTCACCGGGTTGTTAAACAAAGAGGCGGTTGTGTATGGAACTTGCAATCATTGCGTGTGATCGATATCTTAAGGGAGAGGCACGTGGGAACATCCTATTGGCAAACGGTTCTGAAATGTTTAAACGCTTGAATGTTTTCAATCTCGAGCTTTTAAGGTTTTAACTTATTTTGCGCTGGGCGGAATTAAATGGCTGCGAAACCGCTCTGGGCTCCACACAAGCTGGGAAGGGCGGTCAAAAAAAAATTCTAATCTAATAATAAAATAAATATTGCCTTGCCGGTCCATAAGCATTTGCATAGCTCCTCCCATTTGGAGCCGTCTGAATATACTCACGCCACGCTCGCTCTCTGGTGGTAGCAGTGAGCATGTTCCTCGAAAACTTACGGCCTAATGGGAAACAAAGATTACACAGATGGGAAGAGGAAACCTCTGGAAGGAGAACGCTATACACCGGGGGTCCTGCCAAACTTTCTGAGCCTCTGGGCACCTTTGGAATTCTGACTCGGGGCGGAGGAAAAGTCCCAGCCAAAGGCACAGGGATAACTTTAAAAGGGGATCGGAGAGATCCGTGGAGGAGAGGTCTATTAGTGACTACTATCCACGGTGACGAAAAGGAACCTCCACGTTCAGAGGCAGTCAACCTCCGGATCCCATAGACGGGAGGCAACATCAGGGGAAGGCTTCGGGTTCTAAGCCCTGTTCGTTGGACTTCCAGAGGAACTGGTTGGCCTCAGGGCCGCAGCTATGGTGGGGCTTTTGGGGGTGTTGCCCCCTTTCTTAAAGGCACAGCCCCACAAGAATGTCTCCTGTAAATGCTTTTTTTCAATCTTTTTTTTCAAAGGTGTGCGCCCCTTTAAGCAGAGTGGGGGGCTGTATTTGACGAATTCCCGCACTGAGCAAGGGGGTTGGAGTAGGTGACCTCTAGGAGCCCCTTCTAATGCTGTGTCAAGAAACTAGTCTGCTTATAAGAGAGTTTGGCTGCCTAAGTGTTAGCTTTCTTGACTATAGAAGTCATCACCCCCCACTTGCCGGCTTGTTCTCAGAATTGTTTCTTAGGCTGGCAAAAGTGATTAACTTGCAGCAGCTGAGGACTGTCATCTAAAATGATTGACAGCTTGCAACTTAGAGATCTTTCCTGGCAACAGTTTTCGATTGGCGAAATGGCTTTTCTTTCTGCACTGGGAACTTCAGCCCCACCAAAAAAAAAAAAAAAACCTGCCCCACAAGCCACAAAATCCTGGCTACTGGCCCTGCTTTTAAGAGAGTTTGGCTGCCTAAGTGTTAGCTTTCTTGACTATAGAAGTCATCACCCCCCACCTGCCGGCTTGTTATCAGAATTGTTTCTTAGGCTGGCAAAAGTGATTAACTTGCAGCAGCTGAGGACTGTCATCTAAAATGATTGACAGCTTGCAACTTAGAGATCTTTCCTGGCAACAGTTTTGGATTGGTGAAATGGCTTTTCTTTCTGCACTGGGATCTTCAGCCCCACCAAAAAAAAAAAAAAAAAATTGCCCCACAAGCCACAAAATCCTGGCTACAGGCCTGGTTGGCCCCTGTGTGAGACAGGATGCTGGACTAGATGGACCCTCACTGGTCTGATCCAGCAGGGCTCTTCTGAGGTTCTTATCAGGGGAAGGCCTCGGCCTCTCTACCCTGTTGCTGGGCCCTCCAGAGGCATTGGTTGGCCCCTGTGTGAGACAGGATGCTGAACTAGACGGACCCTCACTAGTCTGATCCAGCAGGGCTCTTCTGAGGTTCTTAAAGTCAGGGAGTGACGTTAGGCATACCTCTAACAGCAACGTTTCCAGCAGAAACTCTTTTTAACAGGATGCCGAAGACGATTCCGTGTCATGTGGCCGGCATGACTAAACACCAAGGTGCACGGAACGCTGTTACCTTTCCACTGAAGTGGTCCCTATTTATCTACTTGCAATTTCTTGCTTTCGAACTGCTAGGTTGGCAGGAGCTGGAACTAGAGACGGGAGCTCACTCCGTCACGTGGCATTTGGGTCTCGAACTACCGACCTTCCAGTTTGCAGTTCAGTGTCCTAACCGCTTGAGCCACCGCAGTCCCGAACTGAGGGAAACCCAGGGTCATACACCCCCAAATCCGACTCAGCTGCAACACGCCAATTACCCTCACCCTAGCCTAACTCAAAGCGAGATCATGGGGGCGATAAGAGAGAGGAGTTCCCTGTTATGCCACGAAAGGCGTGATGAAAGTGTGACAGGGAGTACACCCAGGGAGGAATTCAGACATTAACTCCCAACCCGACCCGTCTGCTTAGATGTTAATGCCAAAACTGCTTGGGGGGCGATACAAGGGTAAACCATCACAAATGAAACACGAGACTGAACTCTAGGCACAGGTTAAATGATAACGTAATAATGGGTTCGAATCCCGTTCATGCCACGGAAGCTCGCTGGGTGACCTTGGGTCAGTCACACACTCTCTGCCTGACCTGCCTCACAGGGGTTGTGGTAGAAAAGAGAAAGAGTCTAGCAGCCTTAAAAGACTGACAAAATTGGTGGCAGGGCATGAGCTTTCGTGAGTCACGGCTCACGTCTTCAGATACAGCTGGAATGTGAGTCCATCTGCCCTTGGAGAGTGGAGTGATTTCAGATGCCGGGTGACACTAGCAGGCGAATGGCAACAGCAGGTGAATGGGCAACAGCAGGCGTGATTGGATTAGGGGAGATATGCAGAGGAATAGTGGGGCGTGGAGAAATCAGCACTGGTAACGAGACAGGAAACTGAGGTCTCGATTCAGTCCAGGAGGACGCTTTGTCTTGAGCTTCGTGACCAGTTGCGACGCAGCAGGAGGAGAAGGATGGCAGCCGCTTTGGGTCCCCATTGGGGAGATAGGTGGGATATAAATAAGTAAGTCTCGGTAACTCTAAGCTTAACATCCAGAGAGGCTTGGATCCTGTTTCGAACACGCCGTTCACTAAGCACACTTAGCAACCCTCCCCCAATTGCGGCCAGTTGGGTGGGACTGTGTGCAGAGTCCGCCTTGGAAGAGGGAACTGATGAGAATCACACACACACGTGCCCCATGCTAGCGTCTGCATCTTTCCCCAACACAAGCCAAAATCAGGAACAAGCCAACATCCAGGTTTGTAAGACCTGTTCAGTCCAAGTGGGGCCTGAACTCTCTCCCGAATATCAAGGCGGGCAGGATCATTCAAAGTCCGGTGTGGCGCAGGGGCTAGAGTGTCAGAGCAGGATCTTGGAGACCCAGGTTCGAATCCCCACTCTGCCGTGGGAAACTTGGCCGGGTGGACCTTCGGCAAGTTTTGAACAGAGGAGGGAAACAAACTTAGCCCTGAAAACTAGGATCGAGGACCTGAAAAGGCAAGTCAAGCGGAGTAGAGGGCCAACAAGTAAAACTTAATATCAGTAATATGTAAAAATACATGTATTCATTTGTATAGGATTAAAAAACTTACGGGGGGGGGGGGCAATCACACCTCATGTAAGAATTCCATAATCATATAGACGCAATATATCATTGTACTGGATTATGCATTGTGGAGGAGGAGGAGGAGATTGGATTTATACCCTGCCCTTCACTCGGAGTCTCAGAGCGGCTTACAAACTCCTTTCCCTTCCCCTCCCCACGACAGACTCCCTGTGAGGTAGGTGGGGCTGAGGGAGCTCTGAGAGAACTGTGGCTGACCCAAGGTCATCCAGCAGCTGCAAGTGGAGGCGTGGGGGAATCAAACCTGGTTCTCCCAGATTAGAGTCCGCACACTTAACCACTACACCAAACTGTGCTGTAAGCCGATTTGTTCCGCATTGTGTCTGACCTCCGAAGAGCACTTAACCACTACACCAAACTGTGCTGTAAGCCGATTTGTTCCGGTTCTCCCAGATTAGAGTCTGCACACTTAACCACTACACCAAACTGTGCTGTAAGCCGATTTGTTCCGCATTGTGTCTGACCTCCGAAGAGGGCCCTAAGAGGCCAGAATGCATCAGGTCAAGTCCATTGGCCCTTGGGTGTATACGGTTTTTGAATTCTTACGTGAGGTGTGATTGGGCCCCTATCAGTGTTCCCTCTAAGATGAGTGAGTGTGAGCCAGCTCACAGATTTTTAGCCTCCAGCTCACACATTTTTTGTCTCAGCTCAGGAAGGATGGCTCCAGAGCAAACTCATTTATGCAGCAGCCAAATCGCTCGCTCACAACTTTTAATTTCTGCTCGCAAGACTCCACAGCTTAGAGGGAGCACTGGCTCCAATATGTTTATTTGTTTGTTTTATTAGATTTATACCCTGCCCTCCCCACCAAGGCATGCTCGGGGCAGTATAAAAACAGACTAAGATCATAAAACAGTTATAAGGCGCTATGTATAAATATTACACATATGACGGCGAAACATCGGTTTTTTTAATCCTTTACGAATAAATACATGTATTAGCTGCTGTAGATTTTCTGGGCTGTGTGGCCGTGGTCTTGGCATTGTAGGACCTGACGTTTCGCCAGCAGCTGTGACTGGCATCCTCAGAGGTATGACACAGAAAGATGGAGTACTCTCTGTGTCAAGGTGAGAAGAATGGTAGGCAGGTAATTTATATCTACTCAGGAAGGTGGGGTAGGGCTTATCTTGTAGGAGTTCCCCAGCCTGTGAACATGGTAATGGAGGAGCTTTCCTGAGGAGGTTCTTTTGTATATGGATTGTTTCCTGAGGAGGTTCTAATCTTATCTGTGCTATTGTCAGATGTAGAACCTTTTGTGTTTTTCAGGTCAGGAAACCATGCCCTGTTTATTTTTAAACTTTCTTCTTTCCTGTTGAAATTGTGTTTACGTTTACGAATTTCAATGGCTACAGCAACTGGCGAAACGTCAGGTCCTACAATGCCAAGACCACGGCCATACAACGCAGGAAATCTGCAACAGCTAATGAACTCCGGCCGTGAAAGCCTTCGACAAGATACATGTATCTTTACATATTATTTACATATTAAGTTTTAATTGTTGGCCCTCTTTTCCATTTGACCTTGGGCGAGTCATCCTCTCCCAGCCTGACCTACCTCACAGGGTTGTTGTGAGTTTAAAATGGAGGACGGGAGAATGACGGAAGCTGCTTGGGTTCCCTGCTGGGGAGAGAGGCGGGGTACAACCAGAGCAAATAAAGACACACACACCCCCACAGCATCCTTTAAGGGTCTCACCTTGGGACCCCTGCGAGGACTCCGTGGAGGAGGAGCTGCTGTCCGTGTACGCCTGGGGCTCTTCCTTCACGTCCGGCAGGGCGGCGGCCCCCGCCTCCACCACACGGGACGCCTGCTGCAGGGTTTCGGTGACCAGCTGCCTCGTCTGCTCGCTCACCACCGTGGCCTGGAAGGTCACCGGTTTTGGCTTGATCAGCACCTGAGAGACAAGGGAGGGATCTCACTGGAGCAGGGCAGCTTTGAGAGGACGGGAACAGGGGCCTGCGCGCTGCCAAAGAGTTACACGTTTTGGAACTGAAACATCACACGGGGAAATAATTCGAATCAGTTGCATTGTTATTCTGCTTCTGGTCATAAGAACACAAGAAGAGCCCTGCTGGATCAGCCCAGTGGTCCATCTAGTCCAGCATCCTGTTTCACACAGTGGCCAACCAGTTCCCCTGGAGGGCCAACAACAGGGCAGAGAGGCCGAGGCCTTCCCCTGATAAGAACCTAAGAAGAGCCCTGCTGGATCAGTCCAGTGAGGGTCCATCTAGTCCAGCCTCCTGTCTCACACAAGGGCCAGCCAGTTCCTCTGGAGGGCCAAGAACAGGGCAGAGAGGCCGAGGCCTTCCCCTGATAAGAACCTAAGAAGAGCCCTGCTGGATCAGTCCAGTGAGGGTCCATCTAGTCCAGCCTCCTGTCTCACACAAGGGCCAGCCAGTTCCTCTGGAGGGCCAAGAACAGGGCAGAGAGGCCGAGGCCTTCCCCTGATAAGAACCTAAGAAGAGCCCTGCTGGATCAGTCCAGTGAGGGTCCATCTAGTCCAGCCTCCTGTCTCACACAAGGGCCAGCCAGTTCCTCTGGAGGGCCAAGAACAGGGCAGAGAGGCCGAGGCCTTCCCCTGAGAGGAACCTCAGAAGAGCCCTGCTGGATCAGACCAGTGAGGGTCCATCTAGTCCAGCACCCTGTCTCACCCAGTGGCCAACCGGTTCCTCTGGAGGTCCTACAAGAGGGCATAGAAGCTGAAGCCTTTCCGTGATGAGATCATCAGAAGAGCCCTGCTGGATCTGTCCAGTTGAGGGTCCATCTAGTCCAGCATCCTGTCTCACCCAGTGGCCAACTAGTTCTTCCGGAGGGCCAACAACAGGGCATAGAGGTTGAGGTCTTCCCTTGATGTCGCCTCCTGGCTCTGGGATTCAGAGGTTTAGTGCCTCTGAATGTGGAGGTTCCCCTCAGTAGGAACCCTGCTGGATCAGACCAGTGAGGGTCCATCTAGTCCAGCATCCCGTCTCTCACAGTGGCCAACCAGTTCCTCTGGAGGACCAACAACAGGTTAGAGAGCCCAAGGCCTTCCCCCTGATGTTGCCTCCTGGCCCTGGGATTCAGAGGATTAGTGCCTCTGAACATGGAGGTTCCCCTCAGCTACCATGGGTAGTAGTCATTGGTAGACTTATCCTCCATGAACCTATCTAACCCCCTTTGAAAGCTGTTTATTCCTGTGGCCATCACTACATCCTCTGGCAGCGAATTCCACATTTCAATCCCTCCCTGTGTAAAGTGGTATTTCCTTAGGTCCATCCCGAACCTACTGCCCATCAGCTTCATTGGATGCCCTCAAGTTCCAGTATTCTGGGAGAGAGAGGAAAAAAAGTTCGCTTTTGTCAGCTCTCTCCACCCCATGCATTATTTTAGAAACCTTTGATACCCCCACCCCATCCCAAATGTGGCTTTTAAAGCAACTTGTTCAGCTTACCTGCGTCTTTCCTTGCTGGCCGTACACAATTTTGGTGGGGATGATTTTGGTGGCTGGCTGAACAGCGGACCCGATCCCTTTTGGCTGCGTGACGATCATTTTGGTAATGGGCCTGGTGGCAGTGATAATTGCTGGCTTCGCCCCGGCTGGGACCGCTTGAATCGTTTTTTCTCCCTGAGGACGAGACAGACAGGTGACGTCCGAGAGACTGTTTATATTTTGAACAGGTGAAATTGTCTCATACTGAATCGGACCTTCTGGTCCATCAGGGTCAGTACTGTGTACTCAGATTGGCAGCAGCTGTGCAGGGTCTCAGGGAGACGTCTTTCCCATCCCCTCCTGCCCGGTCCTCTTTTAACTGGGGATGCTGGGGATTGAACCTGGGACCTTCTGCATGCCAAGCAGAGGCTCTGCGGGCCATGGCTCAGTGGTAGAGCATTTGCTGGGCACGAGAAGGCCCCAGATTCAATCCCTGGCATCTCCAGTTACAAGGATCAGGCAGTAGGCGATGTGAAGGACCTCAGTGGCTCAGTGGTAGAACATCTGCTTGGCCTGCAGAAGGTCCCAGGTTCAATCCCTGGCATCTCCAGTTAAAAAGGACCAGGCAGTAGGCGATGTGAAGGACCTCAGTGGCTCAGTGGTAGAGCATCTGCTTGGCATGCAGAAGGTCCCAGGTTCCATCCCCAGCATTAAAAAGAACCAGGCAGGAGGTGATGTGAAAGACCCCCACCTGAGACCCGAGAGAGCCGCTCTCAGTCTAAGTAGGCAGTACTGACTTTGATGGACCGTGGGTTTGATGCAGGATAAGGCAGCTTTGTGTGTTCGTACCTACACAGATCTGATGCGACAGCCACACCGTCGGCATTGGGACCTTAACGACTTTGACCCTCCACCCTGCTTCACCTTCTGGGGCCGACTCCGCAGTCCCGATGCCGCCGCTTCTCACTTACCCCGGCGTTCAGCAACGTCGTGACCACGTTTTTGCCAGGGAGGCCTTGGATGGTGGTGCCCTTGCCGGTCGTCTTTTGCACAACGATCACGTTCGGCTTGGACGTCACGGGGATGGTGGTGATTTTGGTGGTCGTTCCTGAAAAGCAAAAACAAGAGGGGGGGAAAGGAGGCCCTTAGGGGTTAAGACGGGGAACCCTGCCACTGCTCCAACTGGTTTTGGCCCTACCACACTTTGGGGGGGGGGAGTCATGTGCAAGAGAAGAGAACATGGGTAGTGGGGTCCAATATTCTACCTTTTCCAGGTAGGGGAGTCCATAACGTGCAGCGGGGAACTCCCAACCCAGAACCAGTTCCCCACCCCCTCCACCAGGGGGAGTCAGTCTGCGCAAATGCTCCTTCGCACACAGAATTGACCGCCTGATAAACGGTGCCCCGTGCGCACAGTAGCTCTGGCATGCATCGGAATCCAATCAGAATTAATTTTTTTTTTGGCACTGGAGTATGTTCTCAAGCGCCACCGTTCTGTCGGGTTTAAATGAGACTGGGGGAAAACAGAAAAGAGCGAGGGGCCCGCAATTGCACCTTAAAGACTAACACAATTCGTGGCAGGCAGGGGAAGAGCTTTCGTGAGCCACGGCTCACTTCTTCAGATACGGCAACTGGGAGAAAGAGAGACCGGCGCAGCCAGTTTACAGAAGGCTACCCCGTTTCTTCTGCCAGATTTGGTCAAGGTTCGGGTAGAGATCGACTTGTCCTAGAAGGCCGGGGACAAACCAACCGGTTTAAACTGCTAGGGCGGGGGCCCCCCCAATGTTTCTGGAGCCTGCGGGCACCTTTGGGATTCTGGTACAGGGTGGCAGGCGCGGCCCCAAAATGGCTGCTGGAGGAGGCGGCCCCGGCCCCAAAATGGCTGCTGGAGGAGGCGGCCCCGGCCCCAAAATGGCTGCTGGAGGAGGCGGACCTGGCCCCAAAATGGCTGCTGGAGGAGGCAGACCCGGCCCCAAAATGGCTGCTGCAGCTCACCTCCAGTCACGCAGTGAAGACCCTTGGGCTGCGGTGACAGCTGCTGCCAAAGTCAATGCTTTTAAAGATCTGCTGAGCCAAGAACACCCCCCATGGCCAATCAGAAGCCTCGCTGGGCAAAAGCCCCACTTGGGCCCACCCACTTTCTAAAAACACTTGAGAAGGTGTGGGCTACTGCCATGGCGCCCGTGGGCACCACGCTGGGGACCCCTGCACTAGGGAAACATCCATAAAACCATCGGGGGGAGGGAGGAGGGTCCTCTGTGACAATCACGTAACATTCAGACACAATTCCTTGAGCGGCGTGTTTTGGATACCTTTTTGTTGAAAATACGTCTTCATCAAGGAGTTACCTTTAAAGAAAGTGAAAATAAAAATAGCTTGGTCTACGAACAGTGGTATTCGCTAGAATTCCTGCCAATTTGCAGGCACAGGGTAGGGTGGGGTGGGGGAGGGCAGAGAGACACTTAATACAAAGAACACAGACTTGTAAGAAAATGTGGCCCTGTTACCAAGATGCTTTCCGACAGGGTGGAAGAACAGTTTCACATTCCTTCGGTGTCTACGTGAATGAGCCGTAGAAGAGGTTATGCGTGTTGCACCCAGGGCCGGTGTTGGCATATTCCAGGGTAGGGCAGTTTCTGGGGCCCATGGCTTCTGGGGGCCCCTATTGCTGCTCATCCCCTACTCACGCAACTCCTCCGATGCCTGCAATCACACCCTCCCTTGCTGCTCATCCCCTACTCACGGAACTCCTCCAATGCCTGCAATCTCACCATCCCTTGCTGCACGCAACTCCTCCGATGCCTGCAATCACACCCTCCCTTGCCTGCGAGTGAATGCTTTCTCACCTGTGCTCCCAGAGGCATGTGCGGCCTGCTGGAGGCCGTGGCAGGGGCACTACCAGCTGTAGCCACCACCCAGCACCATCAGGGAAAGCGCATGCAGGCTGTGACAGCAGGGACTGGGAGATCTTGCAAGTGGGAAGGGGAAAGATGCACAGGCAGGTGGGGGCACAGGGGTGGGTGAGTGGGCAAGAAGGGGGGTCTAGTCACGGACACAGGGGGCCCCCGAACACTTTATGCCCAGGCCCCCACGAAAACTTTAAAAAAGAAGGTATTCTAGCATTGGAAAAGGTGCAGAAAAGGGCAACTGACATGATTAATGGGATAGAACACCTTCCCTATGAAAGAAAGCTAAAGAGGTTAGGGCTCTTTATCTTGGAGAAAAAAACACCGAGGAGTGACATGATAGAGGGTTAAGGAGTTCTGCATGGGACGGAGAAGGCAGAGAAAGAAGTCTTTTTCTCCCTTTCTCACAATACAAGAACTCATGGGCACTCCTTGAACTTGATGAGCAGTCGGGTTAGAACGGATAAAAGGAAGTCCTCCTTCACCCAAAGAGTCATTAACACGTGTTATTCACTGCCACAGGAAGTGGTGGCGGCTACAAGCATGGACGGCTTCAAGAGGGGACTGGATAAATATCTGGAGCAGAGGTCCATCAGTGGCTCTTAGCCACAAGGTATAGCTGGAACACTCTGTCTGGGGCAGTGACGCCCTGTATTCTTGGTGCTGGGGGGGGGGCAAGAGTGGGAGGGCTTCTGGAGTTCTGGCCCCGCTGGTGGACCTCCTTGTGGCACCTGGACTTTGGCCACTGTGTGACACAGTGTTGGGACTGGACGGGCCATTGGCCTGATCCAACATGGCTTCGCTTATGCTTTTAACCTGGAATCAGTCCTAGCTGCACCTGCACTGGTCACCCTTTGACCAGCTGTTCCCCAATGCACTGAACTCCAACTCTGCAATCCTGCGGCAACTGCCCAATGCCCTGCCCTGCTTTATGCCCGCCCCTAGGGCACATCTCTGTCATGCCACCTTACAAAGAGTGGCTGGCGGCTACGATTCACTGGACAAGAAAGCAAAGAAGCCCGGAGCAATGCTGCAAAGCTGCGGGAGCCACCTAGTGGCTGCGACCGGTAAAAGCACCATAGGTTTTAAAAAGCCTTAAGACCCATGTATGTTTTACAGAAGACTTTTTTAAAAATGCTGGGGGGGGGGGGAGATCTGTCACCAGATGGGCCATGATCCTGGGCATACATGGGTGGCGGGTGAAACGTGTTTATTCTCCTTTCAGCTCATGCAGGAATCTCATGTCTACAGCATGACTCGAGCACGTGTTGACCCAGTCGTTGCGAGGGTAGTTGAAGTCTCCCAGTAGAACGACGTCATTTGCTTTAGATTCAGGAGGGCAGCCGAGTTGGTCTGAAGCAACTGAACCAGAGTCTGAGTCCAGTGGCGCCTTTAAGACCGACAAGTTTAATCCTGGGTATGAGCTTTCGTGTGCAGGCACACTTCTGAAGAAGTGCACGCGCATGAAAGCTTATACCCAGACTTAAACTTGTTGGTCTTCAACGTGCCACTGGACTCAAATTTTGTTCTATTGCCTGCTTTGGTCACCTCCCTTCTTTCCTTCTCCACCTCAAGATCAGCCTTAAGGGTTTGATTAAGGTGGGTGATAGTACACCCCCCACTTCTAAGTAAGCCCGAGGGGCCAAGTGTTTCCATCCCTATCGCTTCTGTAGGGGAACTGATTCCCTTTCTAACTTATCTGATTCTATGCCCTCGTCGATTCCTCTTCCATCCCTCACCGAATGGGCATGGCAGACCGAGGCAGAGTCCCCAGAGAGGGATTCGACGGTTCCCTTTAAGAGCTGCATTTTCCTCGAGGGGAGAGATTGAGACAGGCCTGTGTGAACGTAGATAGTTGTCCTTACGGAACCCTGTGAAGTATTCCACTCCCCCGTGTGGGCTGCGAGAGACTTTTCGCTTTTCGTGTTTCTCATGGCCTCAAGGGAGTAGCAACTGATAGACATTCTCACCAATGTCAGTGTTCCCTCTAAGCTGAGTTAGTGTGAGCTAGCTCACAGTTTTTTACCCTCCAGCTCACACATTTTTGTCTTAGCGCAGAAAGGATGGCTCCAGAGCAAACTATCTGATGCAGTAACCAAATAACTCGCTCAGAACTTTAAGGCTAGTAGCTCACAAAGAAGAATTTTTGCTCACAAGACTCCATAGCTTAGAGGGAACATTGCTCACCATGTTAACTGAACTGTCTTAACCTGCATAATGAATATGTAACCATTACATGTGTATGACGGCTGGACCAGAGGTCTTGTAGTTTCCAACTGTGTAATGTCCCTCACTTCTGTCAAAGGAATTGACTTGAAAGCAACTTTTCTGACTTCCAATAAAAGCCTGATAAAGGACTTATTGCGTCTGAGAGTTTTTATCTCTTTTATGCCTTGTCTGACACTGTACGGCGATATCTGCCAATCCCTACCGGAAACGATGTTACTGCTGATCAGCTTCCCTCCGAGGGTGGCCAGCGATTTGGGGACGACTGTGATGATGCTGCCGCTGGTGGTCTTGACGTACGTGGCGCCCCCCGGCGTGCCGGTCAAGCGTGTCCCGAGGGACGGGCTCACCGTCGGACGGGTGTAAGTCGCTTGAGTCCCTGGGGCAAGAAAACAAAGGCTTGGGACATTGAATGCCGTGAATACTCAATGCCAAGAAGAAGAAGAAGAAAACAGAAGAGATTGGATTTATACCCCACCCTTCACTACCCAAAGGTGTCTCAGAGCGGCTTACAAACTCCTTTCCGTTCCCCTCCCCACGACAGACATCCTGGGAGGTAGGTGGGGCTGAGAGAGCTCTGGCAGAAATGGCTCTTTTTCAAGAACAGCTCTTATCAGAACTACAGCTTGCCCAAGGTCATCCAGCCAGGTGCAAGTGGAGAAGTGGGGAATCAAACCCAGTTCTCCCAGATTAGAGTCCGTGCACTTAACCACTACACCAAACTGGCCAAGACAGGTGGGAGCTCCTTAGGTGACAGAACCCCCCCTTTCCATTAGAAAGACCCCACTTGTAGAAAACTAGCATGTCAGGGAGAAGGGTAGGACAGAAGCACCTAGTTTTCCCCCTGCAGGGAAATTTTCATCTGCAGGAAGAATACATATCATGTGCAAACTCCACACCTGCAGTCGGAAGGGGCTCAGCGCAGACAACCCCCACGGTGAAAACCAGGCCTTTTGTTTCCACTCCCAGATTCTGCAGACTATGCAAAACTGAACTATATGGAGAGGGCTTTCCTGCACAGGTTACCGGGTTGTGCTGAACAAAAGGGATGCTTGGATAAAAGGTAAGAAAAAGGAGGAGGAGGAGGAGGAGATTGGATTTATACCCCGGCCTTTGCTTGGAGTCTCAGAGCGGCTTATAAACTCCTTCCTCTTCCCCTCCCCAGAACAGACACCCTGTGAGGCAGGTGGGGCTCAGAGAGCTCTTTCAAGAACTGCTCATGACAGAACAGCTCTTATCAGAGCTACGGCTTGCCCAAGGCCGTCCAGCCAGGTGCCAAGTGGAGGAGTGGGGAATCAAACCCGGTTCTCCCAGATTAGAGTCCGTGCACTTAACCACGGCACCAAACTGGGACTGTGGTCAATTCTATTGTGCATTGCTTCCTGTAAGTAGGATCCGGTAGACTCATGAAAGCGCCTACCCTGTCACATTTTTTTTGTAAAGTCTTGAAGGTGCTACTGGATTCTGCTGCGGCAGACGGATTGACACAGCTTACCCGTCTTGACCTATCTCCATGGAAGGTTTTTTGGGGGTATGAGCTCTCGAGAGTCAGAGCTAACTTCATGAGATACACGTCGGAATGGAGGCCCCCTATCTGACGAAGGGCGCTTTGATTCTCAAAAGCCGATACCCTGAAAAATCTTTGTTTCAGAGTGTCAGGTCCAACCGACCTTGGGGTTCGCTTCAGCAGATAAGATTGCAGCTAGCCAGCGGACAGGAAACTCTCAGCACACAGCAGATATCCTTAAAAAACTCATTTCATTTAATTGAATAAAAACATTCAGACACTCAGGATGTACGCAGTGCGGAAATCATCCAACCTATGAGCAGTTGGCAGCAAAACGTTTGAAATGCGAAGGCACGTTGGCAGTTCTGAAAAGGGAAGCTGCAGCTTCTGACCAGTCCTCATAGACAGTTCAGTCGTAAATCACCATAGAGCAGCATCCAGTTCCATCTCCAGCTTACCAACTTGATGTCCAAGGATACTCTGGTGCCTCCTGAAAGGTTCATAAGCATCTCTCTCCTGGGCTACTGCCACTCCCTTGAGATAACCGACTCTTGCAGCTGCCGGCAATTACCCCCACCAGGCTACCTTCCTCCTCCAAGGATGGATCCTGTCAAACTTATGACCCCCTTCCAATCATCAGTAAATTATAGGCTCATTCAGGCCTCATCCCTTACACAGAGGGAGGCGTGTCAGTCTCCAGCAGAAGAGCTCGATTCGAGTCCAGCAGCACCGTAGAGCCCGACAAGATTTTTGGCGTCGCGTCTTTCGAGAGCCAAAACTCCCTTCGTCAGATATAAGTAGGACTGGCGGTCCCTATCTGATGAAGGGAGTTTTGACTCTGGATTAGAGATGTGAAGGCCCGGGGAAAAACCGGAAAGATTTGGAAACAAACGTTTTCCCCCCGAAGCCTTTTTTGGTTTTTCCCCGGAAAACTGGAAAAATTGAAAAAAGAAGAGAAAAGGGGGAAAAAAATGATTACGGAATATTTTATTTTAACGTGATGAATAAAATATTTTAAGACAAGGTGTTCAGATATTTTCCAAATCATTTCTAAAAAAATACGTATGGTATCAGATTGATCTAATTTCTGTGCACCGAGGACAAGCAAGTCCTAGGTTACCAACTGAACTCTCCAATGCAAGAACAAGATGCATTTCTTCCTTTAGGAGGTGCTATTGTCACAAGAAAAGAAAAGGGTTTCAGTTTCGTTTTTGCATGTGGGTGGGTATTCTGTTTGTAATAATTGTTTGGATACACTCTATTTTTAATAGGCTAGCTGTGATAATTTCATGCCAAGTTAAAAAAAAATGTTCCTAAAGTAACAGAATGACTTTCAATCTGGAAAAAAAAGAAGTGCTAATGTGGCATTTTTTTCAATTTTTCCAAAAATTTCCATTTTCCCTCGAAAAAGACCGAGGTTTATTCCGAGCTTCAAAATTTCCGGAAATTTTACATCTCTACTCTGGATTGGAAAGCTCATACTCTGAGAATAAGGACATATGAATATAAGAGAAGCCAGTGTTGGGTCAGGCTAACGGCCCGTCCAGTCCAACACTCTGTGTCACACAGTGGCCAAAAATGCCAGGGGCCATCAAGAGGTCCACCAGTGGGGCCAGGACACTAGAAGCCCTCCCACTGTTGCTCCCCCCCCCAGCACCAAGAATGCAGAACATCAGTTGCTCCAGCCTGACCACTAAGGAACTCCTGGACTCTAGTCTAGCTTTCCCCCACAATATGTTATCAGCTTTGTTTGAGGATCCAAAGTAAGAGTAACTGAAGCACACTGTGACCCAAGCAGGCCCATAGCTACAGTAGGGCTTTTCAGGGTGCCCGCTCTTAAAGGCACAGCCCACAGGAATTTATCCACAAAATGTGTTTTAAAATCATTTAAAATCATTTTTAAAGGTTTGTTTAAAGGCATGCTCCAGGGTGGCACACAAATAGAGGAGGTGGACAAGTGGCTCCAAATCACCCAAAGAGTGATTTAACACGTGGAACTCACTGCCGCAGGAGGTGGTGGCGGCTACAAGCCTGGACGGCTTCAAGAGGGAATCGGATAAGGATATGGAGCAGAGGTCCATCGGTGGCTATGAGCCACAAGGTACAGATAGGAACTCTCAGTCTGGGGCAAGTGATGCTCTGTCTTCTTGGTGCTTGGGGGGGGGGGCAACAGTGGGGGGGCTTCTAATCTCTTG
>NW_015162598.1:36104-37921 GCF_001447785.1 Gekko japonicus
GTGGCGGCTACAAGCCTGGACGGCTTCAAGAGGGAATCGGATAAGGATATGGAGCAGAGGTCCATCGGTGGCTATGAGCCACAAGGTACAGATAGGAACTCTCAGTCTGGGGCAAGTGATGCTCTGTCTTCTTGGTGCTTGGGGGGGGGGCAACAGTGGGAGGGCTTCTAATGTCCTGGCCCCACTGGTGGACCTCCTGATGGCACCTGGTATTTCTGGCCACTGTGTGACACAGAGTGTTGGACGGGATGGGCCATTGGCCTGATCCAACATGGCTTCTCTGATGTTCTTATGTCTGGGGCAGTGATGCTCTGTATTCTTGGTGCTGGGTGGGGGCAACAGTGGGAGGGCTTCTAGTGTCCTGGCCCCACTGCTGGACCTCCTGATGGCACCTGGTATTTCTGGCCACTGTGTGACACAGAGTGTTGGACCGGATGGGCCACTGGCCTGATCCAACATTGGCTTCTCTTATGTTCTTAATGGTGGCTTGGCATGGGCTTCCCATAAACCGGAATACGACAAAAAAACGCATCTCTGGTAGCCCCATCAGAAAAATATTCGCCCCCTCGATGAGTTGATAACGAAGATTGTGGAATGTGCTGAAATGGACAGACTGATAAACATACTGACAAACATACTAAAAGGAAAAATGGAAGAAGAATTCATGGGACCATGGAGGGTGTTCTATGACTGGTTAAAACATAAGTACTGAGAAACTAAGACTAAATGAAGAACAATAAGAAAGAGGGATATAATAGTTGTAAAACTTTGGGAAGATCTGCACGCAGAACGTCAAATTGGTTCTTTCATCTATATAACTCTGTTACTCTTTCTTTCCCCTTCTTTTCCCTTTCTATGTATAAACTAATAAAACTTAATTCTTAAAAAAAAAATTGCCCCGCAACCCCAAGCCAGAAAATCCTGGCTACAGGCCATGACCCAAGCAATCTGTGTTACACGCAGGGGTCATTTCCTGCAGGAGTGCACAGGAGCGGAGCTCCGGCAGTAAAGAGCCCAGGGGGCGGGCACATGCAACAAGCCCCACCCCCTGCTCCCAGCAGCCCTCAGTCAGAGCAAGAAGCAGCCAGGTAAGCTGCAGAGCTCCCCCCGGTCCAAAACAGTCCAGTGGCACCTTTAAGACCAAGTTTTATTCAGGTACGAGCTCTCCCTCCTCTGGGAGGACATAAGAACATAAGAGATGCCAATGTTGGATCAGGCCAAAGGCCCATCCAGTCGAACACTCTGTCACACAGTGGCCAAAAATACCAGGTGCCATCAGGAGGTTCACCAGTGGAGCCAGGACACTAGGAGCCCTCTGTCAGCAAGCTGACAATGTTTTGTTTTCTTTCATATATGTGTGTGCGCTTGACCTGGTATGTGTTGACTTGTAGATGTGCTTGGCTTTGTAGCTCGCCGTAACATTATTATCTCCAAAGGTCACAGGTGGAAGCAAGGATCATTAACGAGGCTTGTTAGCGCACACAGCTTCCATGCCTCACCGTGAGAAACGATAACATGAGAGGCTTGGAACCGTTAGTTCTCATGCCCAAAGGCGCGAACGGGGAAACCCTGGGAGCGCGCGGGACGCCCCGCAATTGGGTAATAGTGGTTTGAATGTTTGAGTATATCCTGTACCATTGCTTGTGTTCTCCATTCTGAACAGTGATTCTGTTATGCACCTTTCATCTCTAATAAAGTTACCTTTTCCATAAAGCGTGCTTATTAAGATGCCAAGAGGAGTCTGACACCCTCCCACTGCTGACAGATCTACACGTTTCCCCCCCCACAACAGCTAGCAATCCAAAAACGTCCACACG
>NW_015162598.1:37978-45079 GCF_001447785.1 Gekko japonicus
CCTTCCCCCCCCCCCCCCCATAGCTAGAAATCCAAAACAGTCCAGTGGAGCCTGAGCGGTGGGTGTTGCCTTCTGACACACTTCTGGTGATGTCAGGGGGTGTGGCATATGCAAATGAGCCATGCTAATGAGTTATGCTCATGAGCTCCTGCACCTCTTTTTCTACAAAATTACGCGATCTGTGGCGTGAATGTCACAAGGGTTACACGTTGCTCTGTCGCCCCCGACAAACACTCACCGGTAGGGGCGGTGACCAACTTGGTCGTCATGATTGTCCCGTTGCTGCTCACCACCATGATGGGAGAGTTGCTGCTGCTGGGCAAGGTGGCCGTGACTGGCTTGGGGAGGATCTTGCTGGGCTGCACCTGCTGAGTGATGATTTTGACCCCTGGCAGAGGAAACGGGGAAGCTTCAGACAGGGAAGAGGGCACAGGCCAATGTACGCACGACGGAGACACATGTGGAGACAACGTGAGAACCTAAGAGAAGCATCTGGTGAACCGACATTCCCTTCCCCGACTCCGTGCCCAACAGTTCAGTTGGACGGCTAGGGATCGAGAGACCGGAGGAAACAGGGACGTGGGAGCAGCTCGTTGATGGTAGTGTGATATAACTACCAGGGGAACCTTGAAGTGATGCCATGCCTCTCCAGGAATCACCAACATACAACAGATACCGTGCAGATGAATTATAACCTATCATAAATATTTTTATATATTGAAAAATATTATTACAATAATTTCTTCATACATATTAATAATCTTAGTCACCATTCATAATATAAGACATCAAAACGTCAAATATCATCTCCATAGATTCTCAAAAGATATAGTACACCCTTATAATATATACTAGTCCTCCTCTGTAAAAAAGTTTCAAAAGGGAGGACTCCTTAAATTCTCTTTACATGTGCTCTGTCTTCCTCCAACAGAGGTCCAGATGTCCTTCTGTTTCAGAATCTTCCTCAGGGAGTTCAACAATAATTTTCAGCACAAGGTTGCTAAATACCAAAGTTTTAATCCAAAATTCTCTTTCAATGAACGCTGCAAAAAGTTTTTTGATGAGCTACAAGCCTCCTCCAAATCACCAGCAACTCTATGGTAAAACCATATGGTAAAAAAAAATGGCCACCAGGAAGCCATATCACGCCTCTCTAGGAATCACTAGAAACTCTATGTTGAAACCATAGAGTTTCTGGAGATTCCTACAGAGGCGTGATGTCACTTCCCGCCAGCCATATTTAAAAATGTTCTCCCCCTGCCACTCTGGCAGCAGGAAAACAGGAACTGGCAGTCCTATGGTTAACCTCAGAGCTCCAGGGTTGCAACCAGCACGACAAGGTCCCCGTTACCTGATTCCTGCTTGATCTGGATGGTGGGCTTGATGCCGGGGGGCAGAGGAGACGGTTGAGGGGGTGGCGGCGGTGGCTGGGGTGGCGTCGGCGTCTGGGTGACCGGTGACGTTTGGGTCAGCTGCGGCTGCTGTTGTTGCTGCTGCTTGGGAAACTGCGCGAGGATCTGGGTCGGCGTCCCCACCAAGCTTTTGGGAGAAGGCAGCCTGGCCGAGGCCACCTTAATGGCCGACGTGGACACCCCTGGAAGAGAGGAGGTGGGCTCAGATCTCGTTGTCGTCCCGTTCTCTCCCCCCCCCTCCCGTTTGCTCCCACTGAGGTATGGCGGCTGCTGAACTGGATCCCGACCCCCGCACTCGGGAAAGCGGGACGAGACCGTGCAGTGGCTGGAGCCTCGGAACTGGTATCTGGGGGCCTGAGGCGTGAATCCCCACTCTGCGGCAGAAAGCCCTGGGGCCAATTGCACGCTTTCGGCCTCACCTCCCTCGCAGGGTTGCAGTGAGGATAAAATGGAGAAGAGGAGAATGACATAAAGTCCCTTTGGGTCCCTGTTGGGGAGGAAGGCAGGGCAGAAACGAAGTAAACCAACGAACAAAGATTGCCGGGATCCAAGGAGGAGCCAGTTTGGTGTCGTGGCGAGGAGCGCAGACTCCAATCTGGGAGAACCGGGTTCGATTCCCCACTCCTCCACATGCAGCCAGCTGGGTGACCTTGGGTCAGTCACGAGCTGTTCTCTCAAGGGCAGTCCTCGAAAGAGCTCTCTCAGGCCCACCTACCTCACAGGGTGTCTGTTGTGGGGACGGGGAGGGAAAGGAGATTGTAAGCCGCTCTGAGACTCCCTCGGGTAGTGAAGGGAGGTATAAATCCTCCCCCCCCACCTGTTCTTTGAGCGGAAACTTGGGTGAGCCTAAGACCTTCCTCGCAGGTCAGGTGTGGTCAGCCCAAGTGTGCCTTCTAACTTTTCAAATTCCATTTGTTCCCATGATTTACTTTATTAAAACATCTGTAACTGGCCTTTCTTTGTGGTTCAAGGCTACGTACAACATACTTCTGATCCCCCCCCCCCTAGTTTTTGTGATCTAGTCCTACTGCATCATTTACTAGACGTTGCAGATTCTTTGACTGAACTTTCTTACACTACATGATCCATAAGAACATCTGGAGCGCCCTGCTGGATCAGACCAGAGGACCATCTAGTCCAGCATCCTGTCTCACACAGTGGCCAACCAGTTCCCCTGGAGGGCCAACAACAGGGCAGAGAGGCTGAGGCCTTCCCCTGATAAGAACCTCAGAAGAGCCCTGCTGGATCAGACCAGTGAGGGTCCATCTAGTCCAGCATCCCGTCTCACACAGGGGCCAGCCAGTTCCTCTGGAGGGCCAACAACAGGGCAGAGAGGCTGAGGCCTTCCCCTGATAAGAACCTCAGAAGAGCCCTGCTGGATCAGACCAGTGAGGGTCCATCTAGTCCAGCCTCCTCTCTCACACAAGGGCCAGCCAGAACAGTTTGGTGTAGTCGTTAAGCACGTGGAATCTAATCTGAAAGAGGTGGGGAGGGGAAGGGAGAGGGTCTTGTAAACCGCTCTGAGACGCCTTCGGGCAGTCAAGGGCGGGGTATAAACCCAATCTCTTCCTCCTCTTCTTCTCTTAAAGCCAGCAGAAAGCCCGCCAGAGATGACCAGCGTCTCACCCTGTGCTACAGTTGACATCACGACGGATGGCGTGGAGGACACCACGGTGGTCACGGCCACGGTGCTGGGCGTGGAGGAGGGCGTGGCGCAGCTGCTGGCACTAAACCCAATCTCTTCCTCCTCCTCTTCTCTTAAAGCCGGCAGAAAGCCTGCCAGAGATGACCGGTGTCTCACCCTGCGCGACGGTTGACATCACGACGGACGGCGTGGAGGACACCACGGTGGTTACGGCCACGGTGCTGGGAGCGGAGGGCGCGGCGCAGCTGCTGGCGCTGCTGCTGACCAGGGAGGACTGGGGGGCGGTGATGACCACCGGCTGCTTTTGCGTGGTCGAGGCGATGACGGAGGTGGGGACCAGCTTGGTGACGGCCGCGTAGTTGTGAGACTTGGACAGGATGTTGGGCACGAAGGTGGAGCTGGGCGACGTGGTGACGATGATCACCTGGAAAGGAAGGACAGGCACGTTGCGCTCACTGCGTCGGGAGCTGGGACCGCTTTCCGCAGAAAGCTTCCGCTGATGGTCTCGCGGCCCGCGGGATGTGGCTGGTTTGCAATGGGGCTTTGGCGACTGTCTATTCAAGGCACGTTGCGCTCACTGCGTCGGGAGCCGGGACCGCTTTCCGCAGAAAACTTCCGCTGACGGTCTCGCGGCCCGCGGGATGTTGCTGGTTTGCAATGGGGCTTTGGCAACTGACTATTCAGAACCTCTCGCAGGGGGAAAGCTAGATCAGGGTCCAGTCACACCGGGAAGCAACAGGATCTTCGGGGCGTACCCTTTCAAGGGCCGAAGCTCCCTTCGTCAGACTGCGGAGGGCTGAAAACCCCGAGAATCTTGTTGGTATCGAAGGTGCTGCTGGAGTCATATCTAAGTCTTGTACTGCGTCAAGACAGCTATCCTCTCAAACTAGTATCAGGGAAGGGTCCTTGTACCAGGGAAGTGCCGCTGTCAGTGGAATAGGTAAGAACAGGAGAGAAGCCATGTTGGATCAGGCCAATGGCCCATCCAGTCCAGCACTCTGTGTCACACAGGGGCCAAAACCCAGGAGCCATCAGGAGGTCCACCGGCAGGGCCAGAACTCCACAAGACCTCCCACTGTTGCCCCCAAGCACCAAGAAGACAGAGCATCCCTGCTCCAGACATAAGAACATAAGAGAAGCCATGTTGGGTCAGGCCAGTGGCCCATCCAGTCCAACACTCGCAATGGGGCTTTGGCAACTGACTATTCAGAACCTCTCGCAGGGGGAAAGCTAGATCAGGGTCCAGTCACACCGGGAAGCAACAGGATCTTCGGGGCGTACCCTTTCAAGGGCCGAAGCTCCCTTCGTCAGACTGCGGAGGGCTGAAAACCCCGAGAATCTTGTTGGTATCGAAGGTGCTGCTGGAGTCATATCTAAGTCTTGTACTGCGTCAAGACGGCTAATCCTCTCAAACTTGTGTCGGGGAAGGGCCCTTGCACCAGGGAAGTGCCGCTGTCAGTGGAACAGGTAAGAACAGGAGAGAAGCCATGTTGGATCAGGCCAATGGCCCAGCACTCTGTGTCACACGGTGGCCAAAACCCAGGGGCCATCGGGAGGTCCACCGGCGGGGCCAGAACTCCAGAAGCCCTCCCGCTGTTGTTCCCCCCCCAGGCACCAAGAAGACAGAGCATCGCTGCCCCAGACATAAGAACATAAGAGAAGCCATGTTGGATCAGGCCAGTGGCCCATCCAGTCCAACACTCTGTGTCACACAGTGGCCAAAACCCAGGGGCCATCAGGAGGTCCACCTGCCCTTCCACACTTTTGCCCCCCAAGCACCAAGAACGCAGAGCATCACTGCTAGATTGCGCTAGCCTGGGCTATGCAAGTCAGGATCTGGAAGACCCGGGTTCAAATTGACCCTCTGAAACAGTGGAAACGTTACTGAATGCAGAGTGTTTTGCTTGCCGCTTGTGTATTTAGGGAATCTATGTAATACAAGACTGCAAGACTGTAATGTCGTAATAAGAAATGCAATAATACACTTTTAATGTAAAACTTGAACTTGATAGTATATTCATTGAGGTGAAAGAGCTATACACACTATTCATCTTGTGGTTTCTGCAGTGGTGAAAAAGGCAACGTCTATGTCAGGGATTATTAGAAAAGGGACTGAGAATGAGCTGATATTGTAATGCCCCTGTGTAGATCGATGGTGCGGCCTCATTGGGAATAGTGTGTGCAGTTCTGGTCACCTTATCACAAAAAAGGACGTTGCAGAACTGGAAAAAGGACAGAGGAGGGCGACCCAGATGATGAGGGGATTGGAGCCCCTTCCCTACGAGGAAAGGCGGAAGAGTCTGGGACTTTTCAGCTTAAAAAATTACTGTGGGGGGGGGATACACACGATAGCAGTTTATAAAATTGTGCATGGGGTGGAGAGAGCTGACAAAAAAAAAATTCTCCCTCTCCCAAAGTACTAGAAGTCAAGGGCATCCAATGAAGCCGATGGGCAGTAGGTTCAGGACAGACAAAAGGAAATGCGACTTTACCCAAATAACTGTAATTGACCCTATGAAACAGTGGAAACGTTACTGAATGCAGAGTGTTTTGCTTGCCGCTTGTGTATTTAGGGAATCTATGTAATACATTTGGAAGCTGTTGCAAGACTGTAATGTCGTAATAGGAAATGCAATAATACACTTTTAATGTAAACATTGAACTTGATAGTATATTAATTGAGGTGAAAGACACTATTCATCTTGTGGTTTCTGCAGTGGTGAAAAAGACAACGTCTATGTCAGGGATTATTAGGAAAGGGACTGAAAATGAGCTGCATTGTAATGCCCCTGTATAGATCGATGGTGCGGCCTCATTGGGAATAGTGTGTGCAGCTCTGGTCACCGTATCACAAAAAAGGACATTGCAGAACTGGAAAAAGGACAGAGGAGGGCGACCCAGATGATGAGGGGATTGGAGCCCCTTCCCTACGAGGAAAGGCGGAAGAGCCTGGGACTCTTCCGTTTGGAAAAGAGACGACTGAGGGCGGGACATGGATAGAGGTTGATAAAATGATGCATGGGGTGGAGGGGAGGCGACAAAGAGAACTTTGTCTGCCTCTCCCAAAAAGGCTAGAACTCAAGGGCACTCAATGAAGCCGGTGGGCAGTAGGTTCGGGACGGGCAAAGGAAATACTACTTTACACAGCAAGTGATCAAAATGTGGAATTTGCTGCCAGAGGATGTAGCGATGGCTATGGGGGGGGGGGGTTGGTCAGTGGCTACTATCCATGGTGACTGAGGGGAACCTTCACATTCAAAGGCACTAATCCTCTGAATCCCAGAGCCAGGAGGCAACATCAGGGGAAGGCCTCGGCCTCCATGCCCTGTTGCTGATCCTCCAGAGGAACTGGGTGGCTGCTGTGTGAGACAGGAGGCTGGACTAGATGGACCCTCACTGCTCTGATCCAGCAGGGCTCTTCTGAGGTTCTTACAAAGGCCTCGGCCTCCATGCCCTGTTGCTGCCCCTCCAGAGGAACTGGCTGGCCACTGAGTGAGACAGGAGGCTGGACTAGAGGGACTCTTACTGGTGTGATCCAGCAGAGCTCTTCTGAGGTTCTTATCAGGGGAAGGCCTCGGCCTCTCTGCCCTGTTGTTGGCCCTCCAGAGGAACTGGTTGGCCCCTGTGTGAGACAGGAGGCTGGACTAGATGGACCCCCACTGGTCTGATCCAGCAGGGCTCTTCTGGTGTTTTTACCAGGGGAAGGCCTTGGCCTCTATGCCTTGTTGTTGGTCCTCCAGAGGAACAGGTTGGCCACTGTGTGAGACAGGAGGCTGGACTAGATGGACCACTGGTCTGATTCAGCAGGGCTCTTCTTATGTTATCTTCTACCACTGAGCCACGGTGCCTCCCCCAAGCCCTGAGCTCAAAGAAAGGGTGAATAAAAACGAGCCCCCCCAGCACCCCCCTCCCACCTTCTGGGTTGTCGTGTTGGTGGTCTGCGTCGAGGGCTTGGTGAAGGTGATTTTCACGGGGGACATATGGGGAGGCAAGGAATTGGCGATGCTCTGCATGATGCTGCTCATCTTCGGGCTGCCGGGCACC
>NW_015162598.1:45908-68576 GCF_001447785.1 Gekko japonicus
AAGAAGAGATTGGATTTATACCCCGCCCTTCACTACCCGAAGGTGTCTCAGAGCGGCTTACAAACTCCTTCCCCTCCCCACAATAGACACCCTGTGAGGCAGGTGGGGCTGAGAGAGCTCTGACAGAAACGGCTCTTTTTCCAAGGACAGCTGTGCCAGAACTACGGCTTGCCCAAGGTCATCCAGCCAGGTGCAAGTGGAGGAGTGGGGAATCAAACCAGGTTCTTCCAGATTAGAGTTTGCACACTTAACCAGTACACCAAACTGGCAATACATCCACCCCCAAGCATTTCTTAGTTACGTGGGAGCCACTGTGGTGCAAAGGTAAAATATAATGGGATATAAGGACTCGGGATCTCCATTCCTACTTGTATCTGACGAAGGGAGCTTTGACTCTCCAAACACACTTAACCAGTACACCAAACTGGCAATACATCCACCCCCAAGCATTTCTTAGTTACGTGGGAGCCACTGTGGTGCAAAGGTAAAATATAATGGGATATAAGGACTCGGGATCTCCATTCCTACTTGTATCTGACGAAGGGAGCTTTGACTCTCCAAACCCTGGAAACCATATTGGTCTCTAAGTTATTTTTATCTGACTGAAGTAGAATAATTCTTCCTTCACCTGAGTCCAATAGCACCCTAAAGATTGACACGATTTAAAGCCCTATATGGTCTGGGGCCTACTTACGTGAGGGACCGCCTTTCCCCGTATGTTCCCCAGAGAGCACTGAGGTCGGGTTCTCAAAATCGCTTCACCCTCTCTGGGCCCAAAGACGCCAGGCTGACCTCTACCAGGAAAAAGACACCCCAAAAAAGAGGGAAGGGGGGAATCTAAACCAACAAAGCACAAACCTCCAAAGGAAGTTTAGAAAACTAATTGAGGGCCAAAAGTTAAAAACATAACTTAGTGTACAAAAGAGTGTTTATTACAAAGACATATAAAAACCTAGTAGGGGGCCAGATAAAGCCTCATAAAATGTACAAAGTTACGGAAACACACAAAAGAGAACAGTGTATGACCTGACGCATTTCGGCTCACAAGGGCCTTCTTCAGAGGTCAAATAGTGCAAAATATAACAAGCAACGGAATCCCTGTAACACATGTAAGGCAATTAGCAATAAATTTAAAAAAACCCAATAAAATAGGACCAAAAGTGGAATGTTCCAATATGGAATTGAATGACACACCAAAAAGTTTCTATTTAGGGCCACAAATATATCTGGCCTTGTGTCGGAAGTTGTTGTATGAACTGGAAGTATTATGTACCTTCCAGTTTAGGTCCTGATTTGCAAATAGAATTGCCTTGTCAGGGACAATGTGCCATCAATATGTAGCATATGAGGCTTTATTTGGGCCCCTACTAGGTTTTTATATGTCTTTGTAATGAACACTCTATTATATGCTTACTTATGTTTTTAACTTTTGGCCCTCAATTAGTTTTCTAAACTTCCTTTGGAGATTTGGCCTCCACCAGGGCCTTCTCGGTAGCGGCCCCATACTGGAGGAATGAGCTCCTGGAAGACATCAGGGCCCTTACAGTTCCGGAGGGCCTGCAAGACAGAGCTCTTCCACCAGGACTTCGATTAGGAGCCGCTTCCAACAACAGAACTGTGGTAAGGCCCTCTATGCTATCAGCGGTAGCCTGCAATAGTTTCTATTAATGGGCTGGTTACCAACTTTGGCTATACTCCTTGGTCTCTATTCCACCATGGCCTTCAAGGATCACCATGCAATGTCATACCGCCACCGGCACTTTATTTGTTCTGTATATGAGTTTATCATAATCCCAACAGAAATCCACGGAACAAATGGAAAATTGTGTAATGACTGCGCTTAAGAAGTTTTTTAACAACAAATATATACTTATAATACAAAAACTGCATAGAAATTACCATAGACAATGTCACAATGTGATAGAGATATTGCTTGTTGTTAACGATGATCCACAGCCTTTTGCCCATTGAGAACTACTGTAAACTCTTGTTCCAATAATGTTATGACACAACAGTGAAATAATGGTCATTACCAATTGAAAAACTGACCAGAGACGTTGCATGCGCTTCATCTATCTTCATCTTCGTTCGGAAGAAGAAATTTGTCGAAACGGTAGAATATTCCGGAGATCATCGTTAACAACAAACAATATCTCTATCACATTGTTACATCGTCTATGTTAATTTATATGCACTTTTTGTATTATAAGTATATATTGGTTGTTAAAAAAATTTCTTAAGCGCAATCATTACACAGTTTTCCATTTGTTCCGTGGATTTTTGTTGGGATTAATTTAGCAACTGTGACCATCACATTAGAGCTATGATTTTATGATGTCTATTATTTGTCTTTTACTGTATTTCAACTTCTCAATGAAAGCTGCCCTGAGCCTGCCTTGGTGGGGAGGGGGGGAAGGAAGGAAGGAAGGAAGGAAGAGAGAAAGAGAGAGAAAGAGAGAGAGAGAGAATGAGAGAAAAAGAGAGAGAGAAAGAGAGAGAATGAGAGAGAAATAGACAGAGAGAGAAAGAGAGAGAGAGAAAGAGAGAGAGAGAGAGAAAAAGAGAGAGAGAGAGAGAAAGAGAGAGAGAGAGAGAGAGAAAGAGAGAAAGAGTGAGAGAAAGAAAGAGAAAGAGAGAAAGAGAGAGACAGCAAGAGAGAGGGAGAAAGAGGGGGAGGGAGAGAAAAGAGTACCTAAAAGTTGCAAGTTCCAACCGTATTCATAATGTATCATTCCTTCTGTTTTATTGAATAACTCAATTTCAAGGTAGTTGGTCTTTGATGTTAGAATATGTTGTTATAATTGTTATTCTGTGAATTATAAATAAAAATTTTAAAAAGTTGCAAGTATTTAGCTGAAGAGGGTGTGAAGAAAGAAAGAAAGAAAGAAAGAAAGAAAGAAGATTTTGGGAGGTATAAGGTTTTGAGAGTCAAAGGTCCTTTCGTCAGATACAAGCGGGAATGGAGATCCCTATCTGACGAAGGGAGCTGCAACTCGCGAAAGCTCAAACCCTGGAAATCCTAAGGCAATACTGGACTCGGACCCCTTGCTCTTCTACCGCAGACACACACGGCTGCCCTCCTCAGACGCCCTTAATACCTAAAATAAAAGCAAGAGCTCATAGAAAGTAGCTCTCTGGACTCTAGCTCGATGCTCTCCTTACGCTCTTTTCACTTACTTTTGACGTAAACGGCACTTCCGCTCGGCAAGACGACGACGTTGGAAGCCGGGCTGGCGGGCCTGGGGGACTTGACCGTGGCGATGCTGCCGCTCGGCACCGGGGTGGATGTCGGGGTGGACGTCGTACTCGTGTAGGAGTAGCACACCACCACTGGGGAGGGAGAGAAAACGCCTGCTGCACCAACAGGGGGGGCGGAACCCTGCATCTGTCCCCTCCCTACATTTGACAGGTTCAAAGTCACAGGTTGACGCTCCGAGATCCTAATGCTTAAAACCTGTTACACCCCGCTGAAATGAACGAGTCTTCCCACTTGTCGAAATCAGAGTGCCACAGAATTGTCAGGGGCACAAAAGGCGCACGGCCTTTGTAACTCTTTGGTACCAGGTGGTGCTCGGCCTCAAGTGAGGGGAAGGCCATCGGGTCGCTCACAAGAGAATATCCTTCTGCTCTCATGCTTGTTAGCAGGGGTCATTTCCTGTGGGAGCGCACAGGAGCGGAGCTCCGGCAGTAAGGAGCCCAGGGAACGGGCAGATGCAACAAGCCCCACCCCCTGCTCCCAGCAGCCCTCAGTCAGAACAAGAAGCAGCCAGGTAAGTTGCAGAGCGACCCCCACCCCACCCCGGCCCACCTTCAGGTACAAGCTCTCCCTCCTCTGTGAGCTAGCAATCCAAGACAGTCCAGTGGCTCCTTTAAGACCAAGTTTTATTCAGGAACAAGCTCTCCCTCCTCTGTGAGGGCAGATCTCCATGTCCCCCCCCCCAATAGCTAGCAATCCAAAACAGTCCAGTGGGTGAGCGGTGGGTGTTGCCTTCTGACACACTTCCGGTGATGTCAGGGGGTGTAGCATATGCAAATAAGTTATGCTAATGAGTTATGCTAATGAGCTCCTGCCCTTCTTTTTCTACGAAATGACCCCTGCTTGTTAACAGCTCTCATCTAGGAAGCCTGATTCGTTTTCTCTCGCCACTAGACACGAGGTGTGAGATGGCTTGGCTCTTCCTATGTTTGGGATTGCTTGACCAATGACTTTCTGACTCGTAGCCAGCAGTGTTCCCTCTAGGCTGAGTAAGTGTGAGCCAGCTCGCAGTTTTTTAGCCTCCGGCTCACACATTTATGTCTCAGCTCAGGAAGGGATGGCCCCAGAGCAAACTAATTGATGCAGTAGCCAAATCGCTCGCTCACAACTTTAATGCCAGTAGCTCACAAAATAGAATTTTTTGCTCACAAGACTCCACAGCTTAGAGGGAACACTGGTAGCCAGCAATGAGGGTATAAGGTGCTTCGTTCTAGCTATGCGTCTCATCTATAGGTCTGGCTAAGTTTCACTGTGCGTGCGTGCGCTCGAGACTGGCCCGTAGGTACAGTGGGGCTATTGGGGGGCTCCATCCCCTTCCTTAAAGGGCCAGCCCCACAAGATTGTGAGAAGGTTTTTAATGAAGAATCAGGGGGCCGTGCACACACAGTCCCCCCCCCCTTCTCAAAAGCATTTAACGGGAAGACGCGGGGGATGGCATGAGCCCCTCTCTCCTTCACCTCCTGCAAGATTTAAAGGGACATCCAGCTGATTGGCAGGCCACGTGCTCCCTGCCGATCAGCTGAAGGGCCTTTTAAGATCTTGCAGGAGGGGAGGGAGAGGGGTGGCTGCAGGCTTGGGGGCGGACTGGAGCTGACATAAAAATAACGGCAGCTCCACCAGGAAACAAGCATGGACGGCTTCAAGAGGGAATTAGATAAGCATATGGAGCAGAGGTCCATCCGTGGCAATTAGCCACAAGGTAATCGAGAGCCCTTTTCTCTCCCCGCTCCCGATCCCCCAACGGCCACCTTACCCTCGCTTTCTTTGCTCCCTGTCTCTGCGGGAGACGGAAGAGACGCGTTGTGCTGGAGAGCGGCGTTGGCGACAGCATTCGCCGTGACGGTAAAAGCCGTTTGGGGAACCAGCCGGGGCATCAGAGGGACCAGCCGCCTCCCTTCGATGGACCACTCCGAAGAGCTGTTTGGCCCGGACATACTATGAAGGAAACACAAAGGTCTGGATTCCATTGGGTCACAGCTTGGAGGCACCGCTGTTCAATTCCTCCTACCTGCTGCAGGCACCAGCTGAAGCAGGCTAAACAATTCAAATAGCTAAGACTCTCCAGGGTCTCAGGCAGAGGTCTTTCACATCACTTACCACCTGGTGCTTTTAACTGGAGATGCCAGGAATTGAACCGGGGACCTTCTGCATGCCAAGTGTAAGTTCTACCATTGAGTCAGCTTAGTCGGCCTAAACATTCAACTAGCTGTGGCTCTCCAGGATCTCAGGCAGAGGTCTTTGACATCATCCACTGCCTGGTCCTTCTAACTGGAGATGCCGGGGACTGAACCTGGGACTTTCTGCCCTGAGCCTGCCTTGGTGGAGAGGGCGGGGTATAAATTAAAGGAATAAATAATTAATAAAATAAATGCCAAGCAGAGGCCACCGAGTCACAGTTCCTGGTTATGGCTCTCCAGGGTCTCAGGCAGAGGTCTTTCACATCCCCTACTGCCTGGTCCTTTTAAATGGAGATGTCGGGGACTGAACCTGGGACTTTCTGCCCTGAGCCTGCCTTGGTGGAGAGGGCGGGGTATAAATTAAAGGAATAAATAATTAATAAAATAAATGCCAAGCAGAGGCCACCGAGTCACAGTTCCTGGTTATGGCTCTCCAGGGTCTCAGGCAGAGGTCTTTCACATCCCCTACTGCCTGGTCCTTTTAAATGGAGATGTCGGGGACTGAACCTGGGACTTTCTGCCCTGAGCCTGCCTTGGTGGAGAGGGCGGGGTATAAATTAAAGGAATAAATAATTAATAAAATAAATGCCAAGCAGAGGCCACCGAGTCACAGTTCCTGGTTATGGCTCTCCAGGGTCTCAGGCAGAGGTCTTTCACATCCCCTACTGCCTGGTCCTTTTAAATGGAGATGTCGGGGACTGAACCTGGGACTTTCTGCCCTGAGCCTGCCTTGGTGGAGAGGGCGGGGTATAAATTAAAGGAATAAATAATTAATAAAATAAATGCCAAGCAGAGGCCACCGAGTCACAGTTCCTGGTTATGGCTCTCCAGGGTCTCAGGCAGAGGTCTTTCACATCCCCTACTGCCTGGTCCTTTTAAATGGAGATGTCGGGGACTGAACCTGGGACTTTCTGCCCTGAGCCTGCCTTGGTGGAGAGGGCGGGGTATAAATTAAAGGAATAAATAATTAATAAAATAAATGCCAAGCAGAGGCCACCGAGTCACAGTTCCTGTCTATGGCTCTCCAGGGTCTCAGGCAGAGATCTTTCCCATCACCTCCTGCCTGGTCCTTCTAACTGGAGATTCTGGGGATTGAACCTGGGACCTTCTGAGTGCCACGTGGAAGTTCTACCTCTGAACCAGCTTAGGTAGACTAAACATTCAATAGCTCAGGCTCTCCAGGGTCTCAGGCAGAGGTCTTTCACATCACCTACCACTTGGGAGCTTTTAACTGGAGATCGCAGGGACTGAACCTGGGACCTTCTGCATGCCCTGCGGAAGCTCTAACCACGGAGCCATGGCTCCTCCCAAACATTTGGGACAATTGCCAGTAATCTTGGCTAAGTACACCTTCCTTGCTCCAGATACCATGGGAAGTATTACTTCCAAAGAATCATGGATCTTTGCAACACGGTGAACACTTTTTGATCTTTCACCACTGGTGGGGGTGAGTATGCCTTTTACAGTTCTCATCTTGGGGCAATGATGCCACTCTGCTAGAAAGCGCTTGGACATCTGTTTGTGCCCCTGTGTTAAAGATCTGTCGCCAAACCTGGCTGTTTTTAAGAGCTGCTGAGTTGGCCACACTCTGAAGCATAAGACATCAGACAAGAAAACAAATACACGTTGCAACATGAGCAGGAAGTCCAGACTGAAAGATTTTTTTAACGGGGACCCCCTTCTTACTTATGCGCAATGGTTGTCAATCGCTCATCGTTTACCGCCCTCCGGACTTCGGCTCGATGCCTTTCCGTTGAAATGCTGCCGGGAGAATCAACAGAGGTCGAAAAAGTTATCCGACAGTAGATTCTTTAGTTTTTTTATTACCTCAATTTACAAAACAAAAACAAAATGCAGACTAGAAACGACAATCGTCCAAATAATACATAGAACACGGCTAGGTAAATAGATACATATAGCCTTCTACAATGACCAACTACCACCATCTACTATATACAAATCATAGCTTAAACAAACTACAGTAATAAACATAAACTAAAGGTAAGTAAAAGAAAAAAGGTTCCCCTTGCTCGAAAGCCAGTCAAATCTGACTCTAGGGGGCGGTGCTCATCCCCGCTTCCAAGCCGAAGAGCCAGCACTCTCCGAAGACTTCTCCGTGGTCATGTGGCCGGCATGACTAAAGGCTGAGGCGCACGGAACGCTGCTACCTTCCCACCGAAGTGGTACCTATTTATCTACCTGCACTTTCTTGCTTTCGAACGGCTAGGTTGGCAGGAGCTGGGGCCAGAGACGGGAGCTCACTCCGTCATGCGGCACTCGGGTCTTGAACTGCCGAACTACTGACCTTCCGGTCTGCAGTTAAGTGTCTTAACCTCTGAGCCACCACGGCCCCTAAACAGAAACTAGAATATATATCATAGAATATATATACTTATTAGAGTTTATATTTACTCTTGATTTTTCACCTCTATTTAAGTATCTTTATTCTATCACAGCTTTCTTCTAATGTCTAATATTTTAATATAACAGATATAATACAACAAGCATAGCGAGCATATATAACCTCTTCCCTTTTTCCAACAGCAAACTCTTGAGAGGTGGTATGTTAAGAACCTCAGAAGAGGCCTGCTGGATCAGACCAGTGAGGGTCCATCTAGTCCAGCCTTCTGTCTCACACAGGGGCCAACTAGTTCCTCTGGAGGGCCAACAAGAGGACATAGAGGCCGAGGCCTTCCCCTGATAAGAACCTCAGAAGAGCCCTGCTGGATCAGACCAGTGAGGGTCCATCTAGTCCAGCCTCCTGTCAAACACAGTAGCCAACCAATTCCTCTGGAGGGCCAACCATAGGGCAGAGAGGCCGAGGCCTTCCCCTGATCAGAACATAAGAAGAGCCCTGCTGGATCAGACCAGTGAGGGTCCCTCTAGTCCAGCCTCCTGTCTCACACAGGGGCCAACCAGGTCCTCTGGAGGGCCAACAACAGGGCAGAGAGGCTGAGACCTTCCCTTGATAAGAACCTCAGAAGAGCCCTGCTGGATCAGACCAGTGAGGGTCCATCTAGTCCAGCCTCCTGTCTCACACAGGGGCCAACTAGTTCCTCTGGAGGGCCAACAACAGGGCATAGAGACCGAGGCCTTCCCGTGAAGTTGCCTCCTAGCTCTGGGATTCAGAGGATTACTGTCTCTGAACATGGAGTTCCCGCTCAGTCACCTTGGCTAGTAACTACTGATAGACTTATCCACCAGGAATCTACCTAATCCCCTTTTAAAGCCGTTTGTTTCTATGGCCATCACTACATCTTCTGGCAACAAGTTCCACATTTCAATCCCTCTCTGTGTAAAGTGGCATTTCCTTTTGCCCGACCGGAACCCACTGCCCATCGGCTTCACTGGATGCCCTGGAGTTCCAGTATTTTGGGAGAGGGAGAAAAAGTTCTCTTTGTCAAGTCTCTGCATGCATAATTTTATAAACCTCTTTCACGTGTGTGTCCCCCACCCCCACCCCGCCGGCTGTTATTTCTACTCATCCACCCTTGGAGGTGAAGGAAGCGGCCAACTCCTCCTATTGGTCAAAACAGCATCATGTGGTGTCAAGCATCAGTTTCGTTTCACATCGTTCCACTTCACTGCTGGCCACAGATATGGGGGGGAAAGAGAATTCCTGAGGAGAGCGCATGGGTGTTTTGAGTGAATGCTTTTAGAAGCCATAACTTTCCTCAACCTGCGCCCCACAGCGAGTTCTCATGAGAACCGGCCTTGGCAGTCTTCTTTACCAGGCTAGGATGTAGCTAAGGCACCGTATATCTGTCAGGGTTGCCATAGTTACCGTAGGGGCTGACTGGCGACAGGGTTGCCATAGTTACCGTAGGGGCTGACTGGCGACAGGGTTGCCAGAGTTACCGTAGGGGCTGACTGGCGACCGGGTTGCCATAGTTACCGTAGGGGCTGACTAGCGACCGGGTTGCCATAGTTACAGTAGGGGCTGACTGGCGACCGGGTTGCCATAGTTACTGTAGGGGCTGACTGGTGACGTGCACGAGAGGTGTGGGGTGTATTGTGTATTAGCTATAATAGAGGCTTTGGCGCACCTTTTTCCAGTTCTGACACGGAATGTCTTTCCTGGAATAAGCATATCTCTAATAGACTACACCTGCTAAAGTGTGTTGTGGAGAGTGTCTTAACTGGGAGACCTGACATGTGGGACGCTGAACTTTCCTTGGTCTCGGGTTGGTCACAGCCCTGCATAAGAGAGGGGAAAGCCAACCTACAGCGCAGCAACTGTTCAAAACCAGAGGTAGACCTGGGCCTTCTTAAAACACTGTAACTGGGTTCCACACATGCTGTGTTCTGACTAGAGATGTGAAGGCCCGGAAAAAAAACAGAAAGATTCAGAAAAAAACCGTTTCCCCCCCGTTTTTTTCCTGAAGCCTTTTTTGGTTTTTTTCTGAAAAATTGGAAAAATTGAAAAAACAAAAGAAAAAAAAATGATTATGGAACGTTTTATTTTAACATGATGAATAAAATATTTTAAGACAAGGTGTTCAAATATTTTCCAAATCATTTCTAATATATATACGTATGGTATCAGATTGTTCTAATTTCCGTGCACTGAGGACAAGCAAGTCCTAGGTTACAAACTGAACTCTCCAATGCAAGAACAAGATGCATTTCTTCCTTTAGGAGGTGCTATTGTCAGAAGAAAAGAAAAAGGTTTCAGTTTTGTTTTTGCATGTGGCTGGGTATTCTGTTTGTAATAACTGTTTGGACACACTATTTTTAATAGGCTAGTTGCGATCATTTCATGCCAAGTAAAAATGTCCATAGTCATATCTTATTTTCCTAAAGTAACAGAATGACTTTCAATCTGGAAAAGACAAAAGAAATGCTAATGTGGCATTTTTTTCTCCAATTTTTCCGAAAATTTCCATTTCCCCCCGAGCGTCAAAATTTCTGGAAATTTTACATCTCTAGTTCTGACCGCAGCTCCGCTCACTTCCCCCATGTTTGCGCAAGGGCCCGCTGAAAGGCAGTGCTCGTGTGCAAGTGGAACTCACGGCGACAGAGGAAAACATGCTGCGCTGCGGCAAGAGCGATGCGCGTGCAGAACACGGCTGTAAGATCCAAGCCTGGGTTGTCACAGGTGGTGCCCCAGGTCTGTCAGCCAACTGAAAACTGTCAATCGCTAACCAGTTCTTGATTCCACGTAGAGAGCACGGCGTTATTTCTCGCAGGTGTCTTGCTGCAATACTGAACTGCGATACTGAAGGCGCCATAAGCAACGCTCCCTCTAAGCTGTGGAGTCTTGTGAGCAAACATGCCTCTTTGTGAACTACTGGCAATAAATTTGTGAGTGAGTGATTCGGCTACGGCAAAAAAATCAGTTTGCTTTGGAACCAGGCTTCCAAAAATGTGTGAGCCGGAAGCTGAAAAACTGTGAGCTACCTCACACTAAGCTTAGAGGAAACACTGACTGTAAAGTAGCGTATCATTCAACTAAAGCGGCAACTCTGCACTGAAAGGGAATGTCGCGCTTCGCATTTCCCTTTTCATTCCAGAAGCCCAGCGAGAGACCAGCCTCAGACACTAGACACCAGTTTGGTGTAGTGGTTTCCTAACTACTACACCAAACTGGCTCCCATTAACCAGACAGGAGAGGACAACATATACCAGAGACTGGCCACTGACAACTTTATTGTCACTCAGATCTGGAGTAGCAGCAAACTTCTTCCAAGGGTATGGACGAGGTGGAAGCCAAACAGATGCAACATGTTTCTCCTATTAACGGCACTCCTGCAATTGAGGCCACGGCATTCACTACCCTACTTTCATTTGTAAGTTAGCACCTCCCCTCCCCCCCCAGATATGCCTCTGTGTTGATAAGTCTGCAGTCAGCTTTTGTAAGGTGGACAAGAACCAACTTCTGTAAAGTGTTTCCACTTAGGCACTGGGAGGCAACTCCTACTCACCACAAAGGAATGGCTACTTAGCAAGTCTCGTCTACGGTGTGCCCTTGAATTGTTTCAAAGATTACAAAGCAGATGTTCCAAGTGAGGCAGGTGCCCCTGAGTTGAAAGATGCATGAGCCAAATGTTTATGGGAGCAGACATTACTGTAGTCACCAAAATAAGGACTGGAATGCCGCACTGTCACAGTACCACATTTCCTTGGCATCCCTGGGTAAGGTGCCAACATGATTTCTACCCAAACCATAAATTGAAAATCGAGAGGGGGGGGGATGGGGCTTCACCAGGAAGAAATTTAAAAACCCACTCCCTGTCATTCATCACCGCCTGGAAAAGTATTAGTTGTCTTTAATTAGTCACCTTATCTGAATTTCTCTCATAACTGTGGTTTCAGAGGGTAGTTGGGCTGGTCTGCAGTAGAAAAACAAGACCCGAGTCCAGTAGCAGAGACCAACAAGATCCCTTTGAAGAAGTGGGCTTGCACACGAAAACTTATACCTTGACCAAAACTCTGTCGGTGGTCTTAAAGGTGCCGCTTCGGACCAACATGGCTACCCACCTGAAAACTTTTCGGGTATAAGATTTTGAGAGTCGAAGCTCTTAAAAATGGGAGGGAAGGGAGGTTTTGACTCTCGGAATCTTAATCCCCTGAAAATATTGCTGGTCCCTCAAGTGCTAGTGAAAGGTAAAGGTAAAGTTTCCATTGCTTGATAGCTTGTCAAATCCGACTCCAGGAATGCAGAACTCATCTCTGTTTCCAAGCCAAAGAGCCAGCATTGCCCAAAGACGTTTCCGTGGTCATGTGGCCAGCATGACTAAACGCCGAGGTGCGCAGAACGCTGTTACCTTCCCACCGAAGCGGTACCTATGGTACCTATTTATCTACTTGCAATTTCTTGCTTTCGAACTGCTAGGTTGGCAGGAGCTGAGGCCAGAGACGGGAGCTCACTCCGTCATGCGTCACTCGGGTCTTGAACTGCCAAACTACCGACCTTCCAGTCTGCAGCTCGCTTTTTTCAAGTCTCATTTACGTTTTTCAACCAAGAGAAAGTTATATCTTAAATGGTCTTCTAGACATTCCTTCCCATTGTCCTTACTGACTGACCTCATTTTGCAAGGTCCAATATCCCATTATCGCAAAACTCTTAAGGACAAAAAAGGATGGAACAATATCTTACTGCCGCCCCAAATGCCAATATTTTTATTTAGATATTTATAACTACGCTTCGCTCCCCAACGGGAACCAAAGGCAGTTCACAACATAATTCGCCCGCCTCCATTTCAATCTCATAACAAGCACACCATGAGGGAGGTTAGGTAGAGAGAGGGTGACTGTCCTAAGGCCACCCAGTGAGCTTCCATGGCAGAGTGAGGATTCAAACCCAGGTCTTTGAAATCCTACTCCAACACTCTAGCTGCTACAGCACGCTGGACTGTAGAAGAGGAGAAGAAGAGATTGGATCTATACCCCACCCTTCACTACCCTCGAAGTCTCAGAGCGGCTTACAGTCTCCTTTCCCTTCCCCTCCACACAACAGACACCCTGTGAGGTAGGTGGGGCTGAGAGAGCTCTTTCGAGGACTGCTCTTGAGAGAACAGCTCCGAGAGAACTTGTGACTGACCCAAGGTCACACCAGCAGCTCCATATGAAGGTGTGAGGAATGAAACCCGGCTCTCCCGGATTAGAGTCCGCGCTCCTAACCACTGCACCAAACTGTCTGTTTCTGTTTTATACACTTTCTGTTTTATACCTTAATTCCATAACAACAAAATATATTCTGCTTTCAGAAACATCCCACTCGGTGTGGAGTTTTGCTGTTTTAGCTTTTTAACCGGAGACGCTGATGGGAGGAAGTTGGTGAAAAGGGACCTGGGGGGCCATCTCGCTACACAAACAGGCTCGATAAAAAGGGCCTTCAGTCAAAAGGCAATACCACCACCCCTCCCCCAGTCACACGCGCAGCACTAATGACAGCTGACATTTCACAAAATGGGGAAGGGAATTGGATGGGGGGGCGTGGCTTCTCCCGAACGGAACAACAAATGAGAAAAAAGAAGCAAATATTGATTTTTTTGAAGGAATCAGAGCAGACGAGAATGGATTTAAAACTTTACTACACTGCACGGTCCTGCCAACCACAAGGGTTCCAAATTACCCGCTAGGCCTGAGGAGGCCATAGTAATTGAAGCCAGACGATTCAGAACTCCGTCCTGAACACGCTTATTTGGAACCCTAGATGCCACTGGTTTCAATGAAATCCGTTTCCAAGAGCACACGCAGAAGGTTTGCAGCGACAGTTTGATTCTGTTCGCACCCTAAGCTCTGCATGTATACCGCAGCCCTATCTGGACCAGTACTCCCTCTAAGCTGAGTTAGCGTGAGCTAGCTGACATTTTTTAGCCTCCAGCTCACACATTTTTGTCTTCGCCCAGGAAGGATGGCCCCAGAACAAGCTAATTCATGCAGTAGCCAAATTGCTTGCTCACAACTTTAATGCCAGTAGCTCACAGAGTAGAATTATTGCTCACAAAACTCCACACCTTAGAGGGAGCACTAGTCTGGACACTGCTAGTGGTTATTAAGAACATGAGCTCTGGACCGGAAAGTTCTTAGATCAAACCTCGGCTCAGCCAGTTCAATTCACTAGATTGCCTATGGCAGGCCTCTTTTCCCCGTCTGTAATAGCTGGATAATACTTCAGACCTCTCTTAACAGACCTGTCAAGATTTCTGAAAAGGGGCTGTGTGTGTGTATGTGTGCGCATGCGCGCATGCATGCATGTGTGTAAGACTTGCATCATCTTCAATGACTAACAGATTTGCTGAAGCAAAAAGCTTCACGGGAAGCCACAAAGCTTTATGCTTCAACAAACCTACTTTTCTTTAAGATGCAACACGACTCTCTTTTTTTGGTGCAAAACATAGCTACTGCACATGAATTTGAGGAAGTAAGTAAAATGATATGGATACTCAGGGATTGGCACTCATGTTTTTCTTCAAAGCTATAAGAACAGAAGAGATCTGCTGGATCAGACCGGTGGTCCATCGAGTCCAGCATTCTGTCTCACCCAGTGGCCAACCAGTTCCTCTGCAGGTCCAATAATGGGGCATAAAGACCAAGGACTTCATAAGAACATATGAAGACATGCAGCCAGTTCCTCTGGAGGTCCAACAACAAGACATAGAGGCCAAGGCCTAGATCAGACCAGGGGTCTATCCAGCATCCTGTCTCACACAGGGGCCAAGCAGTTCCTCTGGAGGTCCAACAACAGGGCACAGAGGCCGAGGCCTTCCCCTGAGGTTGCCTCCTGGCTCTGGGAGTCAGAGGATTAGTGCCTCTGAATGTGGAGGTTCCCCTCAATTATCGCGGCTAGTAGCCACTGACAGACCTATCCTCCATGAATCTCTCTCATCCCCTTTGAAAGCTGTTTATTCTCATGGCCATCACTACATCCTCTGGCAGCAGATTCCACATTTTAAGCACTATCTGTTTAAAGCAGTCTTTCCTTTTGTCCGTCCTTCTGCCTGCAAAGCTCAGAGAGGAAGGGTTTGTGAAGCGCTCTGAGACTCCAAGTGAAGGGCGGGATATAAATCCAATCACTTCTTCCTAATTTTTTTCAGATATCACTAAAAATCAGCAGAATCGACAGCCCCCCCAACAACTATGTACGACAAATTTACACCACAAGTCATGCGGTAGCATGATAGACTCTAAAACACATTTAATGTGAAAAATGTGGCGACAACTTTCAAGAGCAGCCCCATGATACAGTCAGCATCGCTCTCAGCTTAATAACAGTAAAACCCATCTAAGGTGAACCAGCAGCTTCGTGGCTGACTGAACTGGGATCAGAAGAAGAAAAAGAGGAGGAGGAGGAGGAGATTGGATTTATACCCCGCCCTCCACTCGGAGTCTCAAAGCGGCTTACCAACTCCTTTCCCTTCCTATCCCCACAACAAACACCCAGTGAGGTAGGTGGGGCTGAGAGAGCTCTGACAGAAACGACCCTTTCAAGGACAGCTCTGACAGAACTATGGCTTGCCCAAGGTCATCCAGCAGCTGCATGTGGAGGAGTGGGGAATCAAACCCGGTTCTCCCAGATTAGAGTCGGCGCACTTAACCACGACACCAAACTGGCAAACTTGGATCACTCAGCTTCAAGACTCCTTCAGCTAGAGGAGTTCTTTGCTTCAACAGTCTCATTTTTTAAAAAAATAAAATAAATCCAACAATGTGTTAATTGCATGCCACCACAGATAATCAAATCTACTGGAAAATGAAGAATAAGATGTGCAAAGCTCTTATAAGACTTAAATGTGCAACGAACACTTATAATTGCATTGCTTAGTAATACAGAGTAAACACTGCCCGTTCAGCCACGGCATGGCTTTCCCTCCTCCTTCACTATTTCACCGCCAATCTGGGTCCCTTCACATACCACGCATCCTACACAGTCCAGTTTGACAGCTCATTCTCACTTAGACAGGACTGTAAATACTTGATCCGGTTTGCGGCACTTCACCCATCTTAAGTATTGGCTTCCCTAGTCGAGCTCTCTTCGCCTGCTTGTGTAAGCAGAGTACGAAATTGGCAGTTACTGCACTCTAAAAAAGAAATCCAAGTTTCTCAATCCCATATTTAGAGTGGAAGATTCAACCGTGCAAGACAAAAAGTATCTCATACACACTCACCTCATAACAGTTATCACAGGAGTGAAAGTAGTCCTTACTGAGCCTTCAAGGCGCCAGTCCTTCTTACCGCATAAGCCAAGGGTTGCTCTTTTCTCTGTATCTCAAATACACAAATCAGTGGGTTTCAGATCAATCAAGCCTGACCTCTCCCCAGAAGCTAAAATGACTAAACTGAGGCCACGGCTGAGGGGTGACATGATCGAGGTTTATAAGATTCTGCATGGGACAGAGCAGGCAGAGAAAGAAGTCCTTTTCTCCCTTTCTCACAAGACAAGAACTCGTGGGCACTCCATGAAATTGCTGAGCGGTCGGGTTAGAACGGATAAAAGGAAGCAGAAGACCAGGGCCCTGCGGGATCTTTTACAGTTCCGCAGGGCCTGCAAGACGGAGCTCTTCCACCAGGCCTTCGACTAGGAACCGCCCCCACTATTACTATTAACAAGCCCGGCCCTCAACTCTAACATCTGGCTCATTCCATTGAGTGACCCAGGACGACACAGAGCTGGAATTCAGCTGTTGGAGACATCTGTAGCACATGGCACTGTAAGGATAACGAATAGCACCTTATGATTTTACTTGTTTAGTACTGTTTTAAATGGCTTTATTGGCAACTGGTGCCACTACTGTAAGCCGCCCTGAGCCCGCTCATAGAGAGGGTGGGGTATAAATTGAATACATAAACAAACACATATAATAATAATAATTCACTGCCACAGGAGATGATGGCGGCTACAAACAGTGGCTCTTAGCTACAAGTTATAGATAGGAACTCTCGGGCAAGGGATGCTCTGTATTTGTGGTGCTTGCAGGGGGGGGCAACAGTGGGAGGGTTCCTAGTGTCCTGGCCCCACTGCTGGACCTCCTGATGGCCCCTGGTATTTTTGGACACTGTGTGACACTGAGTGTTGGACTGGATGGGCCTTTGGCCTGATCCAACATTGGTGTCTCTTATGTTCTTCTATGGAGCAGGGGTCCATCCATGGCTATTAGCCACAAGGTAGAGATAGGAACTCTCAGTCTGGGGCAAGGGATGCTCTGTATTCTTGGTGCTTGGGGGGGCAACAGTGGGAGGGCTTCTAGTGTCCCGGCCCCACTGCTGGACCTCCTGATGGCACCTGGTGTTTTTGGCCACTGTGTGACACAGAGTGGTAGACTGGATGGGCCTTTGGCCTGATCCAACATTGGCTTCTCTTATGTTCTACACTTATGTTCTTCGTGTTTTGGTCACATTATGAGAAGACAGGAGTCACTGGAAAACACAACAATCGTACTAGGAAAGGAAGCAAGAAAAGAAGACCCAACAGGAGATGGACTGACTCAATTACGGGCCTCAGTTTGCAAGACCTGAGCAAGGCTGTGAACGACAGGAGGTTCTGGAGGTCATTAATTCAGAGGGTTCTCATGCTTTAGCAGCAACTTGATGGCAATTAACACACGCACACAAAGACAAAAATACTTCTGGGTCCAGAACCACACTTGCTCACTCCAATCTACCGCCCTGCCTCATATATTTCCTTTTATTCTCCCATGGGCCCTCAGCACTCAGACAGGTTGGAGGGACTGTAGCTTAGTGGAAGAGCCTCAGCTTAGCATGCAGAAGATCCCAGGCTCAATCCCCAGCATCTCCAGTTAAAAAGGGACCGGGCAGTAGAAGATGAAGAAGAAGAGATTGGATTTATCCCCCGCCCTTCACTACCCGAAGGAGTCTCAGAGCGGTTTACAAACTCCTTTCCCTTCCCCTCCCCACAACAGACACCCTGTGAGGTAGGCGGGGCTGAGAGAGCTCTGACAGAAACTGCCCCTTTTCAAGAATAGCTGTGCCAGAACTACGGCTTGCCCAAGGTCATCCAGCCAGGGGCAAGTGGAGGAGTGGGGAATCCAACCCGGTTCTCCCAGATTAGAGTCCGCGCACTTAACCACTACACCAAACTGGTATGAAAGACCCTCAGCCTGAGACCCTGGAGAGCTGCTGCCAGTCTAAGCAAGGAATCCTGACTTTGATGGACAGATGGTCTGAATCAGTATGAGGCAGCTTCACGTGTGTTCGGACACGTGCCTTTGTGCGGGAGCCATGTGATCCAGAGAGACCAACCCTCCCACTTTATTTTATCCTGAACCTTAGGGACTTTTCAAGAACAATATCGCAGACACATCTCCAACTGACCTTTATTATGCTTCTGAAATGATACAGCATCTTGTGCACCAGCCTCGGAAGAAGACTGATTCTGCTTCCTGAAGCCAAGCCAGCAACATGCGTAACAGCAACATTTTCTCACTTCCCATCTCTTATTACCTTTGCTTCCCCTTCTTTTAAGCCCTCCCCTCTCGCTCAAAATTTAGACTGAATGCTCTGTGGGGCAGGGCCTGTTTCATGTTTATGTGACTCTGTGTGTGAAGTCAAGTAGGCCAAGAGTGCTCCATAAAGTCACCACCGGAAGATCAAGAAATGTAAAGCTTGCCATTGTGCCTCCACAGCAGCAAAGGTTCTTTAGCTTATGTTACTTTGCACAATACTCCAGTATGCAGGTGGCACTGAACAATAACAACAAGATAATAATGGCAATATTACAACCATGTCCACATTTGCAGTGAGCCATTCTGAACATAAGAGAAGCCAATGCTGGATCAGGCCAATGGCCCATCCAGTCCAACACTCTGTCACACAGTGGCCAAAAATACCAGGGGCCATCAGGAGGTCCACCATTGGGGCCAGGACACTAGAAGCCCTCCCACTGTTGCCCCCCCCCCAAGCACCAAGAACACAGAGCATCCCTTGCCCCAGACTGAGAGTTCCTCCTTATTCCTTGTGGCTAATAGCCACTGATGGACTTCTGCTCCAGATGCTTATCTAATTCCCTCTTGAAGCCGTCCATGCTTGTAGCCGCTACCACCTCCTGTAGCAGTGAATTCCATGTGTTAATCACTCTTTGGGTGAAGAAGTACTTCCTTTTCTCTGTTCTAACCCGACTGCTCAGCAATTTCATTCTGCTACCTCAGAACCAAAATATATTCACTTATGTTAATCTGCATAATGTTAAATTATGGAGATGATGCTGAATTAATGTCAACCACGTCCAAATCGGCAGGGAGCCATTCCACTTCCACAGTTTCTTCGCTTATGCTACTCTGCATAATACTTCAAGTATGCAGACAGCACTGAACAACAAACAATAATGCTAATATTAGAACCACATCCAAATCTGCAGTGAGCTATTCTGGCTTCATAGGACAAAATTTCCTTTGCTTATGTTAATCAGCATAGTACTGAAGTACGCCAATGGCTACAACCACCACCGTGTAACAACAACACCCAAATCTTCAGTGGACCATTTTGCTGTCACAGGACCAAAGTTTCTTTGCTTCGGTTACTCTGGATAATAGTAAAGTGTGGAGACAGCACTAAATTAACAACTGCAGTCATGTCCAAATCTGCAGCGAGCCATTGTGCTTCTGCAGGACTGACGTTTCTTTGCTTATGTTACTCTGCACAATACTCCACTATTCAGATGGCACCAAGCAACCACCACCACCACATCCAAATCTGCAGGAAGCCATTCTGCTTTTATAGGAAGAAGAAAAAGCAGAGATTGGAGTTATACCCTGCCATTCACTATCCGAAGGAGTCTCAGAGCAGCTCCCATGCCCCTAACCACTACACCAAACTGGTATCTTCACTTAAGTTACTCTGGAAGATATTAAAGTATGGAGATAGCACTACATTACCAACCACCACCATCTTCAAAATCTGCAGTGAACCATTCTGCTTTCAGAAGAACAAAGTTTCTTTACTTATGTTACTCTCCAGTATGCAGACTGCAAGAAACAAATACTACCACCACATCCAAACCTGCAGTGAGCCATTCTGTTTTTACAGGGCCAAAGCTTCTTTGCTTAAGGATGGCGAAAACCAAGGCTGGCTGTGGGGAGCTCCAAGAGGACCTCCACAAACTGTTTGAATGGGTGACAATGTGGCCAATGAAGTTCAGTGTTGCTAAGTGTCAGGTGATGCGCACTGGGACAAAAACCCCCCCCCCCCAACTTCAACTATAGGCTAATGAGCTCTGAGCTCACTGAGACTGGGATGGAAGAAGATCTCGGGGTCGTAGTGGAGAGTTTAATGAAAGTGTCGACCTCGTGTGCTGCAGCGGTAAAAAGGGCAAACTCTAAATTAGGGATTCTAGCAAAGGGACCGAGAATAAAATAGCTGATATGATAATGACCCCGTGTAGATCTACAGTGTGGCCTCGTTTGGAACACTGTGGACAGTTCTCGTCACCCGTATCTCAAAAAGGACATCGCAGAGCTGGAAAAAGTACAGAGGAGGGCGACCGAGATGATTTGGGTGTTGGAGCACCTTGCCTGTGAGGAAAGGTTGAAGAGTCCGGGACTTCTCAGTTTAGAAAATAGATTTATAAAATTATGCATGAGGTAGAGACAGTTGCCCGAGAGAACTTTTTCTCCCTCTCCCAAAAGACTAGAAGTTGAGGGCATCCGATGAAGCTGATCGACAGTAAATTCAGGACGGACAAAAGGAAATGCACTTTACAAAGAGAGCGATAAAACTGTGGAATTCGCTGCCAGAGGATATAGTGATGGATACGGATATAAAGAGCCTGAAAATGGGATTAGATAGATTCATGGAGGAGAAGTCTATCAGTGGCTATGAGCTATGGTGACTAAGGGGAACCTCCACATTCAGATGCACTAACCCTTTGAATCCTACAGCCAGGAGGCAACATCAGGCAGGTGAAGTTCTTGGCCTCTATGCCCTGTTGTTGGCCCTCCAGAGGAACTGGTTGGTCACTGGGTGAGACAGGAGGCTGGACTAGGTCGACCCATTGGTCCAATCCAGAACAGCTCTTCTTATGTTATGTTACTCTGCACAATACCCCAGTAAGCCGATTGCAACAAACAACCATCAGCATCACATCCAAACCTGCAGTGAGCCATTCTGTTTTCACAGGGCCAACGCTTCTTTGCCTGTGTTCCTCTGCACGCTACTCCAGTATGCAGTTAGCACTGAACCATAACCACCTTGTCCAAATCTGCAGCCAGCCATTCCGCTTCTGCCCAGAACAAAGTTGCTTTCCTCTTGTTACTCCATGATGCTGATCACGACCACCCCTGAGCCATTTTCAGGGAACCAAAGTTCTCTGGGGGATATCTGTCTGCCCAGTGTGCAGATGGCAACCACCACCCCATGCCCAAGTCTGCAGCGAGCCATTTTCAAGGAACCAAAGTTCTTTGATGGATGTCATTCTGAACACAGCGCAACCAGCCCCATCCCAAACCTGCAGTGAGACGTTTTCAGGGCACCAAAGTCCTTCCCCGTATGTCACCCTGCCCAATACTCCAGAGCCTGCAGGCGGCAACCTCCACCACACCCCACTCTGCAGCCAGCCCTCCGGCAACAGAGGGGAAAACTCTTCCCCAGTGATTTTAACATGACATCACCAACCGCGGGTTCCCACCCAAGTATTTCCCCCTTTGCACCTGAAGCAGCAGGTGTCAGCCTTCCCAAACTTTCCCCCTCTGCCTCTTCCAACACTGGCATATCCCCTCTTTTTGTGGGGGGGCACCCTTCAAAAACGACTGGGGTTTTTTGGCACTGCAGTGTTCCCTCTAAGCCGAATTAGTGTGAGCCAGCTCACAGTTCTTTAGCCTCCGGCGCACCCATTTTCTGTCTCAGCTCAGGAAGGGATGGCTCCAGAGCAAACTAATTTATGCAGTAGCCAAATCGCTCGCTCACAACTTTAATGCCAGCAGCTCACAAAGTAGGAATTTTGGCTCACTAGACTCCAACAGCTTAGAGGTAGCACTGAGGCCAGTGTTCCCTCTAAGCCGAGTTAGTGTGAGCCAGCTCACAATTCTTTAGACTCCGGCTCACCCATTTTCTGTCTCAGCTCAGGAAGGGACGGTTCCAGAGCAAACTAATTTACGCAGTAGCCAAATCGCTCACTCACAGCTTTAGTGCCAGCAAGCTCACAAAGTAGAATCTTGGCTCACAAGACCCCGCAGCTTAGAGAAGGCATTGAAATTTCAGCCGCATCGAGCCTCAAGCACTGGTCAGCTGCCCCAAAAGGCCCCCAGAAGGAACCTGGACTCCTCTGCTCAGGTTCAGTGTTCCTCTAAGCTGAGTGAACGTGAGCTAGCTCACAGTTATTTAGACTCCGGCTCACGGATTTTTGCCTTAGCTCAGGAAGGGATGGCTCCAGAGCAAACTAATTTATGCAGTACCCAAATCGCTCACTCACAACTTTAATGCCAGCAGCTCACAAAGTAGAATCTTGGCTCACAAGACCCCGCAGCTTAAAGAAGGCATTGAAATTTCAGCCACATCGAGCCTCAAGCACTGGTCAGCTGCCCCAAAAGGCCCCCAGAAGGAACCTGGACTCCTCTGCTCAGGTTCAGTGTTCCTCTAAGCTGAGTGAACGTGAGCTAGCTCACAGTTGTTTAGACTCCGGCTCACGGATTTTTGCCTTAGCTCAGGAAGGGATGGCTCCAGAGCAAACTAATTTATGCAGCAGCCAAATCGGCTCACTCATAACTTTCATGCCAGCAGCTCACAAAGTAGAACGTTTGTTCACAAGACTCCACAGCTTAGAGAGACGGCATTGAGACC
>NW_015162598.1:70575-72325 GCF_001447785.1 Gekko japonicus
CCCTCTAAGCCGAGTTAGTGTGAGCTAGCTCACAGTTTTTCAGCCTCTGGCGTACCCATTTTCTGTCTCAGCTCAGGAAGGGACGGCTCCGGAAGAGCAAACCAATTTCTGCAGCACTCAAATCTGGCTCGCTCAGAAACTTTCATGCCCGTAGCTCCCAAAGTGGGATTTCTGCTCACCGGATTCCAACAGCTTAGAGGGAGGGCAAGTGTTCCCTCTAAGCGGAGACAGTGTGAGCCAGCTCACATTCTTTCAGCCTCCAGCTCACCCATGTTCTCTCTCAGCTCAGGAAGGGACGCGGCTCCAGAAGAGCAAACCAACTTCTGCAGCACCCAAATCTGGCTCGCTCGCAAACTTTCATGCCCGCAGCTCCCAAAGTGGGATTTCTGCTCACGAGACTCCAACAGCTTAGAGGGAGGGCATTGAGACCCTTGTTCCCTCCAAGGTGAGTGAGTGTGAGCTAGCTCAAAGTTCTTTCAGCCTCCGGCTCACCCATGTTCTCTCTCAGCTCAGGAAGGAGCAAACCAAATTCTGCAGCACCCAAATCTGGCTCGCTCACCCCTTTAATGCCAGCAGCTCCCAAAGTAGGATCTCTGCTCACCAGACTCCAACAGCTTAGAGGGAGGGCAAGTGTTCCCTCTAAGCGGAGTCAGTGTGAGCCAGCTCACATTCTTTCAGCCTCCGGCTCACCCCTTTTCTCTCTCAGCTCAGGAAGGGATGCGGCTCCAGAAGAGCAAACCGATTTCTGAGTTCACAAGACTCCACAGCTTAGAGAGACGGCATTGAGACCAGTGTTCCTTCTGAGATGAGTGAGCTAGCTCAAAGTTCTTTGGCCTCCAGCTCACACATTTTCTCTCTTAGCTCAGGAAGGGACGGCTCCAGAGCCAACTAATTTCTGCAGTACCCAAATCGCTCGCTCACAAACTTTCATGCCCGTGGGTCACAAAGTGGAATTTCGGCTCACAGGACTCCAACAGCTTAGAAGGAGGGCAATGAGCCAGTGTTCCCTCTAAGCTGACTTAGTGTGAGCTAGCTTCCAGTTTTTTGGCCCCTGGCTCACCCATTTTCTCTCTTCGCTCAGGAAGGGACAGCTCCAGACCCAACTAATTCATACAGCGCCCAAATCTGGCTCGCTCACCCCTTTAATGCCAGCAGCTCCCAAAGTAGGATTTCTGCTCACCAGACTCCAACAGCTTAGAGGGAGGGCAAGAGGGAGTTAGTGTGAGCTAGCTCACAGTTTTTTAGCCTCTGGCTCACACGTTTTCGTCTTCGCTCAGGAAGGATGGCTCCAGAAGAGCAAACCAATTTCTGCAGCACCCAAATCTGGCTCGCTCACCTCTTCAATGCCAGCAGCTCCCAAAGTAGGATTTCTGCTCACCAGACTCCAACAGCTTAGAGGGAGGGCAAGTGTTCCCTCTAAGCGGAGTCAGTGTGAGCCAGCTCACATTCTTTCAGCCTCTGGCGTACCCATTTTCTGTCTCAGCTCAGGAAGGGACGGCTCCGGAAGAGCAAACCAATTTCTGCAGCACCCAAATCTGGCTCGCTCACAAACTTTCATGCCCGCAGCTCCCAAAGTAGGATTTCTGCTCACCGGACTCCAACAGCTTAGAGGGAGGCCATTGAGACCCGTGTTCCCTCTAAGCGGAGTCAGTATGAGCCAGCTCACATTCTTTCAGCCTTTGGCTCACACATTTTTGTCTCAGCTCAAGAAGGACGGCTCCAGAGCAAACTAGTTTAGGCAGTAGCTAAA
>NW_015162598.1:75831-80532 GCF_001447785.1 Gekko japonicus
AGTCAGTACTTCAGCAGTTCGAGACCCGGGTGCCGCATGACGGAGTGAGCTCCCATCTCCAGTTCCAGCTCCCGCCAACCTAGCAGTTCGAAAGCAAGAAATTGCAAGTAGATAAATAGGTACCACTTCGGTGGGAAGGGAACAGCGTTCCGTGCGCCTTGGCGTTTAGTCATGCCAGCCACATGACCACGGAAATGTCTTCGGACAGCGCTGGCTCTTCGGCTTTGAAATGGAGATGAGCACCGCAACCCCAAAGTCGGATGCGACTGGCTTTCGAGCAAGGGAACCTTTACCTAGCTCACACTAACTCAGCTTAGAGGGAACACTCCCTGTAGAAGGTGTTGTTGACCCGGTCCCTCTTCTGGAGGTGCGGATAACTGGCCATACCTAGTTACATACCTAGAGCCAGTTCGGCGCAGTGGTTAAGTGGGCGGACTCTGAACTGGGAGAACCGGGTTTGAGTCCCCCACTCCTCCACTTTCACCTGCTGGATGACCTTGGGCAAGCCACAGTTCTGTCAGAGCTGTCCTTGAAAAAAGAGCACTTTCTGTCAGAGCTCTCTCAGCCCCACCTGCCTCACAGGGTGTCTGTTTTGTGGGGAGGGGAAGGGAAAGGAGTTTGTAAGCCGCTCTAAGACTCCTCCGGGTAGTGAAGGGCAGGGTATAAATTCAATCTCCTCCTCCTCTTCTACATCAATAGGCCGGATCCCTCCCTACGGCAAGCATGACTACTGGTTTTATATGTTTTAGTAATGTGTTTAAAATTTTATTGTATTTACTAAAACGTAGTAACCTGCCCTGAGCCCGTTTACGGGATGGGCGGGATATAAATGTGAAAAATAAATAAAAATTTTAAAAGGTGGCTCGCCGTTTGTGCGTTCGTTTAATGAGACTAAATCCAAGTGAGTTTGAGTCCAGGGGCACCTTTTAAGATCATCAAAAGTTTGATTCCGTAAACTTTTGGGTGCATGCACACCTCTTCGTTGTACCTGAAGAGGTGTGCGTGCACACAAAAGCTGAGACCCAGAATAAAACTTTGTTCCAGAGACTTTTGTGTCCATGCACGCTTCTTCGCTGTACCTGGGGAGGTGTGCATGCCCACGAAAGGTGATACCCAGAATAAAACTTTGTCGGTCTTAAAGGTGCCACTGGACTCAAACTTTGTTCTGCTGCTTCAAACCAACAGGGCTGCCCAACGGAAGGTATCTGGATAGATGATGGATGATGCCAGGGGTAACTTCGTAGAAAATGAGGTGCAGGAGCTCATTAGCATAACTTATTTGCATATGCCACACCCCCTGACATCACCGGAAGTGTGTCAGAAGGCAACACCCACCGCTCAGGCTCCACTGGGCTGTTCTGGGTTGCAAGCTATTGGGGGGGTGGGGAACGTGCAGATCTGTCCTGGCAGAGGAGGGAGAGCTTATGAGCTCCTGCGCCTCTTTTTCGAGGAAATTACCCCTGCTCTTAGGGCAAGGCTCCTCTCTGCAAGTTGTAAGGCTTCAGGGGGAGGCGCTCCTACTACTAAATGCATTACATTACTCCTGGTTCTGTGATAGCATTATATGAGCATGAAAGCTCTTGTACGACTGTATGTGTTGTGAAACATCTAACTGAAGTGTAATGTAAAGCTTCCACCTAGGCTGATCCAAACCCATCCAATAGTATTGTTAGCCAATCACTTTCAAGCAAGCTCCCTGAGCAGGAACGTCCGTGATTGGTCCTTATGTGAACAACCTTATTGGTTGGTATTTGTACAGTGGGTGTGGCTACATTAGCCGGGAATGTTTAAAAGCGGGACAGCTGCAATGTAAAGTTGTGTTCTTGCTGAATCACTCTCCGACTTCTTTGTTAAGTGAGCGACTTAACAGTATGGAACAATTCCTGAGGAAGATGCGGTTTTTGAAACGTCATCTTAAAATATGGAGACGATGTTGGTTTATTCTTACACAAGGATTTCCTTGTGATTTTATGGAATCTGTTGACTGTTGTGACGTGGCGTTTATTGGTATATAGAAGAACATTTCTTGTACGTCTTGTTGACTACCTTGCTTTGTGGGTCAGACTCTCACGACCACTGTTCCCTCTAAGCTGAGTTAGTGTGAGCTAGCTCACACTAACTCAGCTTAGAGGGAACATTGCTCACGACTGTTTTCTTAGTACCTCTTTCTGGACAAGGTCGACTCGGTAACGGTCCACATTTGTCCTGTGAGGCACTGTGTTAGCCTGCTGCAACCAGGACACTTAAAATGTAAAAATCATCCCGGTGATGAGCAAAAGCTCATTCAAAACAGCTGAGAGAGATCTCCATTCCAAGGACTTGGATTCTGAATAGGGTACCCGACCTGCAGGTGAGGCCTAGAGATCTACAGAAATCAGTCCCCCTGGAGAAAACGGCTGCTTGGGAGGTCAGAGGTCTCTGTGGCAGGGATCATGTCCCCCACTAAGATCTCTCTCCTACCCCAATTCCTGCCCTCCCCACGCTCCACCCCCAAATCTCCAGGTACTTCCCAACCCTGAATTGGCAACCCTGATTCTGAATAACGCATTCTACTTCCAGTTCCAACAGGACTCTGGTCCAATAACGGTCAAAACTCACTGTCTTGTTTGCCATGAGAGCCAGTCTGGTGTAGTGGTTAGAAGCCCGGACTCTAATCTGGGAGAACGGAGTTTGATTCCCCACTCCTCCACATGCAGCTGCTGGTGCGACCTTGGGTCAGTCGCAAGTTCTCTCAGAGCTGTTCTCTCACGAGCAGTTCTCAAGCGAGCTCTCTCAGCCGCATCTACCTCACAGGGTGTCGGTTGTGGGGAGAGGGAGGAGATTGTAAGCCTCCTTCGGGCAGTGAAGGGCGGGGTATAAATCCAATCCTTCATGTAATTTGGGGAAATTCCAGCGGGGGGGGGGGCTGTGAATGTGTGAGAGTGCGAATGGCTTTATTGTAGGGCAATGCATCTCATGTAATTTCTGAAGATACCGCCCTTTCTCAGGGATATCAGCCAGATGGCCTTGGTCTCTCTGCTTGCCACCTTAGCTAACAAACAAATAATTTGCGGGGGGGGGGGGGTAGAGGTGCGCTGCTTAGGTGGGAATGGTCAGTATGATTGGAGGGGACTATGTTTGAACCAGGTATAATTAGGGGGCTTTCCGTGCCAGAATATTACAAAAAGCCAGTTTGGTGTAGCGGTTAAGAGTGGTGGACTCTAATCTGGGTTGGATTCCCCACTCTGCCACATGCAGCCAGCTGGGTGACTTTAGGTCAGTCACAGATCTCTCAGCCCCACCTCCCTCACAGGCTGTCTGTTGTGGGGAAGAGGAAGGGAAGGCGATTGTAGGCCACTCTGAGACTCCTTCAGGTAGCAAAGGGCGGGGTATAAAACCAAACTTTCCTTCTAACCAAATTATCTTCTTCCACGGGGAATAAACTCTTCTGATCGTCTTACTTGTGCCATTTTGTGATTCCTGGCGCACTGTTTATTGGGATTTCTATTTGATAACCACTTCCATGCCAGCCCGCAGAGCCGTATGATCTTCAACCGATCATACTACACACATAGCATCTGAGAAAAGATAAGGGAGGCTTGCAGTCAGATCCTGTAAGGTGGTGGTTTATTCAAAATGCCACTGTGTTCTCCGCTAAGCATGCCCAGGAGTGCAGCTATGCAGCACCTAGACCAAAGCATTTTTTACTTACTCGTAAAGAAGAAACTTCAACGTTCAGAACCAGCAACCTCTGAATCTCAGAGCCAGGAGACGGCATTAGGGGAAGGCCTCGGCCTCTCTGCCCTGTTGCTCGCCCTCCAGAGGAACTGGTTGGCCACTGTGTGAGACAGGATGCTGGACTAGGTAGAACACTGGTCTGATCCAGCGTGGCTCTTCTGATGTTCTTAGGAAGGCCTTGGCCTCTCTGTCCTGTTGGTTGGCCTTCCAGAGGAACTGGCTGTCCACTGTGTGAGACAGGAGGCTGGACTAGATGGGCCACTGGTCTGATCCAGCACATCTCTTCTCATGTTCTTATGAAGGCCTCAGCCTCTGTGCCCTGTTGTTGGCCCTCCAGAGGAACTGGTTGGCCTCTATGTGAGACAGGATGCTGGACTAGAAGGACCACTGATCTGATCCATCTGGAATCTGCATATGTTCATGTACACAGAGTGTGGTTTAAAGGAGAAACGGTCTCCCCAATAAGCAGGACACCACAGGGGGGTATGAACTTTTTAAGAATCCAGGCTTTCTTTGTCAGATTTCTAAGGTTTCTAACCCCTTGCTGGGGTTGCCGTAAGTCAGAAGCTAAGAGGGGTTGATACTTGGAAGGTAGACCACCCAGGAAGGCTCTGCAGAGGAAGGCCATGGCCAACCACCTCTGCTTCTCCCTTGCTGGACTCTGCTTATGTTCACGTACACAGAGTGTGGTTTAAAGGAGAAACAGTCTCCCCAATAAGCAGGACGCCACAGGGGGGTATGAACCTTTTAAGAATCCAGGCTTTGTCAGATTTCTAAGGTTTCTAACCCCTTGCTGGGGTTGCCGTCAGAAGCTAAGCGGGGTTGATACTTGGAAGGGAGACCACCCAGGAAGGCTCTGCAGAGGAAGGCCATGGCCAACCACCTCTGCTTCTCCCTTGCCTTGGAAGCCCCTTGCTGGGGTCGCTGCAAGTTGGTTGCAACTTGACCCGCATAGCGGGGTATAAATTGAATAAAATAAATAAA
>NW_015162598.1:80901-81067 GCF_001447785.1 Gekko japonicus
AAAGCAAGAAATTGCAAGTAGATAAATAGGGACCACTTTGGTGGGAAGGTAATAGCGTTCCGTGCGCCTTGGTGTTTAGTCATGCCGGCCACATGACCACGGAAACGTCTTCGGACAGTGCTGGCTCTTCAGCTTTGAAACAGAGATGAGCACCGCAACCCTAGAG
>NW_015162598.1:81828-85166 GCF_001447785.1 Gekko japonicus
TATATTTTTACCTTGCCTGAGTTACTGAGCCTCAAGAGTTTTCAAAGCCTTAATCCTGTGTCTCAGACTGCTTGGTCTGGCTAACTACCAACTGTGTTTGTGTTCTGTGCAAGCTGTGGTGTGGAGACAGCATAGCTTGTTCTTGTGATTTATTTAAATAAAGAAACTATATTTTTATCTTGTCTGGGTTACTTGGCCTCAAGAGTTTCAAAGCCTAAATCCCTTGTCTCAGACTGCTTGGTCTGGCTAACTACCAACTGTGTTTGTGTTCTGTTCAAGCTGTGGTGTGGAGACAGCATAGCTTGTTCTTGTGAATGGTGTTCTGTGTTTAGCCTGGAGATTTCCGTTACTTTGCTCCATGGCTAGGGGAGAACCCCAATAGTAACGTGGTGGCAGATACCTCTTAGTGAATTCCTGTGCTTTGTGTCCCTTGCAATAGCAGCTTTGAGTTCTGGAAAGGACCCCTGGTTGCTACAGGAAGATTGAGCAGACTCAGGCCCACTTGAGACAGTGAGCTGGGGTCGGTAAGTTTAGACACGTTAGGGCATTTGGTGCCTTTTCTTTTCACCCCCTTACTGATATTGTTCTTGCACCTTGTTTCCCATATTGGGCTGACCTCCGTAAAAATAAACCTTTTCCTTGTTGTTTACTCTGCCTGGTCCTCACGCTTATTTCGGCCAAACAAGGGAGGTCTGAAGGTCTTGGGAGGGTGCTCCGGGCCTTCTCAAGGGAACCTAAATCCAGAGTGGTGGCAGTGTCAGGTGACACCCTGAGGGGGAAGTGACAGGGGCGGAAAAGGGATTTAGTCTGGGTGAACAACTCCAACGGCATGATCTGTTTTCGGCACAAAAGACCACCTGACTGAAGATCACTGTGCCCGGCGCAGACTTAGGTACTGGTGTCAACAACTTAACGAGCGATTATTGTCAAGTCCTAAACCGAAACAGAAAAGGAGGCGAAATTCAATACCAAGCGCACAGAGTGGTAAACGTGTAACTTCTTTAATTTTTAAAAATTCCAACAGCTTTAGAATAGATCCAAATGTAGTAACTTCTCAAAAAAAATACCAAAAGGTACAGTTTAAAGCATATTATCCTTAAATACAAACTAGCTCTCTTGAGATGCATTGCATCAATGTTTTGCATCCATGTTGATGCAAAAAAAAAAAAGATTTTTATTTTTTTTAAATTGCATCCTGGTTAAAAACCAAACACAGGATGATCATCAGCGTACAGTCTACCTCAATGCTAACAGATGTCTTGAACAGAACGTCTACTAATAATTGTTGTTTTTTTAAAAAAAGCAAAAACGTTTCTCATGTTCTAAACTCTTCCGGCTGCAAAGGTACAGAACATATTCCAAAGAACTAAGAACAAAAGTAGCTGAACATTAATGCTCATGGATATACGACTGTCTTAAAACTGATCTCAGGAAGCCCCCCTCTTCTGCCACAGAGAAGAGCCCCCCTGTTTTGAACTCCGGGATAAACTAGTTACATGGGAATTAGGAAAAAAAAGAAAGAAAAAGAAACCCATGGATCTTGTTGCCCAGACCTTGCTTCGGTGGACTGGACAGAAGAAAAAAGTATCCTTTTATCTAGATGTACCTAAATGCAAGTCCACGATGCGATACGTAAGCCGTTGCATTGTTCATGCTCTGGTCCCTGAACGCAGCTAACCTCAAGCGGCTTTGGATCTTCCAGTGCAGACTGCCACTTCGTGTCCACCGCGAAAATTACCACGTTTGTTATGAATTCAAGAGCCCAACCAATGCAGTGTGTGAAGTCTGGAACGTTATCTCCGCTGCTTCTGATCCCTTGATACAAGACGGTTCCTTGAACCCAACCTTGATGCTAACCTGTCGGTAAACTAACACTTAAGGATCGGGAGGTACGCCTCCGCTGCTTCTGATCCCTTGATACAACAAGACGGTCCTTTGAACCCAACCTTGATGCTAACCTGTCGATAAACTAACACTTAAGGATCGGGAGGTACGAGGTGCGCTTTTCTACATCGCGACCACCAAAATAATTTTATCAGGTTAGCGTTCGATAGCCATCGAATCATTGCTTCGGTTGGCGAAGATCTGGAGCACGCCGGCAGTATAAAAAAAGAAAAAGAAACTCGCTTGCGTCAGTCGAAACGTTTCCCCCCCCCAATGAGATAGGCCTAGTTTTCAAAACACACAAGGTTGGCTTCTCACCACAGCCTCGTTCTTGATTGTGACTTGCAAGAGTGACAGCCCTTTTGGACTCCAAACGCTGTTAAGAATATACTGGGTTTTTATTTTACCTCCTCAGGTTTCCAAACAACTTGGGGCTTTCGATATCAGACGAAGGGGAGAACTCCAGCTTTCCGAAGGAGCAGAAAAGCAACCGGGAGAAATGAAGGGCTCTTCAACACTGAACTCTGTGCTGAACAGGAGGGGCCAACTTTGGGAGGGAGGGATGTGAACGAAATGACCTGACACCCTTTTTTCAGTTTGTTCGCCGCGGGCTGCGGGCCAAGGACGGACCTCTACCTTTAATAACCAACCTCCGTCGGCTGCTTTGGGGTACTCAGAGAAGCGCGGTTGCTTGTCCCCTCCTCTCTGGGGCTACACAGAACCTTTTCCTATTATGGCGCCCACGACACCACCTATCGAGTACACTATCGGATTTTCTCCTTTTTTTATTGCCCAATACCATACCTGGGATTTGTTTTAATGATTCAAAATAAAGGCAGGTGTTTTTAAGAAATAAAAGAGGGACAGGAAAGAGAGAGACCCAGCTTCACATCGGCATCTTGAAACAAATCCCATTCCGTCCTGCCCACTGTGAGTTCGGTTTCTTCGACGGAGAGGCCATCCGCGCAGGGGCATCCCTCTGCCGGGCAGGCCCTAGCCCACAGTCACGAAACGGCTGCCTTTGTTCTGAGAGAGGGCCGCTCTTTGTTCCTTCAGGATTCCGAAGCGCTCGTTGAGAGTCATGTTGGTCTGAAAGACAGACAGAATGTGAGTTCTTACATAAGCCACGCCAATTAAGAGAAAACAAACAATGGGCAAAGACGAACCGGGGGGGGGGGGGATGAATTTCTGCGTCCCCGTCCATCAAATATTTCATCTCGTCCTCCCTTCTGCCCGAATGCATTGTGTTTGCCAGACCACGTCTCCCCCTGTGCACCAGTACCACAGCCTTGCTCACTGGAGCAAGGTTTTCTGCCGGTGCCAACCTGCAATTGGGCAAAGTCAGCAAATGCCTGAACACGTGCCCCCTCTACAGGCACCCCTGCCTTGTGGTGCCAGGAGGTGCCCGTCCTCCCGGCTTTCTGCAAACTACGCAAAACTGAATTGTTCGGGCG
>NW_015162598.1:86662-99262 GCF_001447785.1 Gekko japonicus
GCTTCTAGTGTTAACATTAATATTATGTTAACATCGTCATTAACATCGTCATTAACAGCCTGCATAACCCCAGACTACAATGGTAGCTGACTTGACTGTTTTGTCAGGTGCTGCTTATGTCCGCCATCGTATACAAACCATCTTTGCACTGGTTTTATATTTATGCTGTTTATGACTTTATCGATATTTGTTTCGGCCGTTTATTATTCCATGCAAGCTGCCCTGAGCCTGCCACGGCAGGGAGGGCGGGGTAGAAAAATAAATAAAAAGAAGAGGAGGAGGAGATTGGATTTATACCCCGCCCTTCACTTAAGAGTCTCAGAACAACAGACACCCTGTGAGGTCGGTGGGGCTGAGAGAGCACTTACAAGAACTGCCCTTTCAAGGACAGCTCTTATCAGAACTATGGCTTGCCCAAGGTCATCCAGCCAGGTGCAAGTGGAGGAGTGGGGAATCAAACCTGGTTCTCCCAGATTAAAGTCCGCGCACTTAACCACTACTCCCAAACTGGCTCTCCTAGCAGTGTCCTGGCCCCACTGCTGGACCTCCTGAGGGCACCTGGTATTTTTGGCCACTGTGTGACAGAGTGTTGGAGATGCCGGGGACTGAAGCTGGGACCTTCGGCATGCCAGGCAGATGCTCTACCGCTGAGCCACAGCCCCTCTACACAGCTGTCCAGGGTCTCAGGCTGAGGGATTTCACACCTCCTTTTAACTAGAGATTGAACCTGGGACCTTCTGACTGCCAAGCAGAGGCTCTTCCATTGAGCCACACCCCTTCCCCGGAAATGCTGCATGTCAGCAGAAAAGGACTTCCAGATCTAACCCATGCCAATCAACCTTGGCCAGAGCTAAATAAGTAATCATCATCGTGTGGTATAGCAAGGAGATCCCATGATGGCCTATCACCCTTAAATTCCAACTCTTTTTGGGTTATGCACCACCAAATGGCGAGTGAGACTAGGGGGGGTCTGAGAGAGCTCCGAGAGAGGGGGGAATGACCCAAGGTCACCTAGCTGGCTTCATGCGCAGGACTGTGGAAACGAACCCGGTTCTCCAGATTAAGAGTCCGCGGCGCTTAACCACCACACCACGCTGGCTCTCTGGGCCAGAGCTGCATCAGTGAAACAGAATGAGAGCCAGTTTGGTGTAGTGGTGAAGTGCAACGACTCTAATCTGGGAGAACAGGGTTCGATTCCCCACTCCTCCACGTGCACCTGCTGGATGACCTTGGGCAAGCCGTAGTTCTGTCAGAACTGTAATCTCAAGGACAGTTCTTTCAAGAGCTCTCTCAGCCCCACCTACCTCACAGGGTGGGTGTCTGTTGTGGGGAGGGGGAGGGAAAAGGAGTTTGTAAGCCGCTCTGAGACTCCTTTGGGTAGTGAAGGGTGGGGTATAAATCCAATCTCCTCTTCTTCTCTTCTTCTAATAACCACACAGTACGGGAAGACAAAAAGCAAAAGTAGCACATCAAGAGATGGGACAAGAAGCTGGCACAGAAGAAGAGACATGCAGGGAAGGTTTCACTTTATGAACAAGATCGGAAAGTGCTTGGGGAAAAGGGGAAGCCAGAGAATATGGGAACCGGAATCTCTGAGCGAAACTCAGACTTAAACAGGCAAACCACACTGATATGTTTAATAGGCAACTTGCTCTGTGATTTTACAGTAATATCTGAACTATGACATGATGGCCCATGCTAGCTTGGTCTTGTCAGATCTCGGAAGCCAGGCAGGGTCGACTCTGGTCAGTACTTGGATGAGAGACCACCAAGGAAGTCCAGGGTTGCTACACAGAGGAAGGCAAGGGCAGGAAGGGATCAGTTGCCACTCGGCAGCATGTTGTTCTTCTTCTTCAAAGTGACCTTTGTATCCCAGGCTTCCCCACATCAGCCAAGGATGAACAGTCATTCTGAATTGAGCTTCTTACTCTTGGTTGTCATTGTCACTCTCCCTCCTCACACAGCAACTCCCCCATGGTTGGTTCAAAATCCAATAGCTCAACATCCTGTCATGGCTTGGCTTACATAAGAACATAAGAACATAAGAGACGCCAATGTTGGATCAGGCCAAAGGCCCATCCAGTCCAACACTCTGTGTCACACAGTGGCCAGAAATACCAGTGCCATCAGGAGGTCCAGCAGTGGGGCCAGGACATTAGAAGCCCTCCCCTACCAGGTCACCATAAGCCGGCTGTGACTTCACGGTACATATGCACACCCATGCAGTAGCAAAGAAGCCCATTTTACAGACAGAGGACACTGTGTGACCAATCACACAACGCAGCTGTGGAACCACCAACCTGCTTTCCAACACTGTTGATGTCAAACTGTAGCGGAACACCTTTAGGTACCTTCTTCTCGTCCGTCTGTTCTCTCTTCATGAGGAAAGGAGGGATCGGAGGATTAGTTAGCCTTGGCTTCAAGGAGCTGTAGAAAAATACGTCATAACACCGCAATGAACAAAGATGCTGTGGAAAGTACAATTCACAAAAACGTCCTGGCAGAGAGGACCAAATTATCTATTCCCAAGTAGTGAGTAAGTAATTTATTATATTACGGTCCGTGACCAGATCCGGTTAAAAAACAAATATTATGCAGATATTCAAATATACAGATTAAGAACTCCAATTAAAATACAGGAATGGAAGATTTTACAATACGTAAATAGATTTGTATTATATTAAATGGAGAAAAACAGACTGTGAAATACATAAAATAGCATTGTAAGTAACCATTTTTAAAATTTAAACCAATAGATTTAAGAGGAACAGGGGCTGTATAATAGGTCTAAAGGAAACTAAGTCAAGGCTCAAAGGGGCAAGACTGAAATTCACCGCCCACTTGAATTGCCCGAGTACAAAATCTAGCAGTTCGCTTAGTGGTAACTGAAATCTCATCTGTTAGTAACTTATCCAAACAAGTCTTGCCTTCCCCTACCACAGAACTGTCTCCATTATCTATTCCCAAACTCATAACTAAGGCGAAGGGAAAAGATCAAGATGGGTATCTGTGTTAGTCTGCCTGTGGCAGCAGAAAAGAGCAAGAGTCCGGGAGCACCTTCAAGACTAACACAATTTGTGGCAGGGGAGGAGCTTTCGTGAGTCACGGCTCACTTCTTCGGGCACCTGGATTTCCATTCTGTACGGCTAAATGTGGCGCCTTCCATGGAGACAGATCGAGATGGGTGACCGTGTTAGTCTGTCTCTAGTAGCAGAAAACAGCAAGAGTCCAGGAACACCTTTCAGACGAACAAGTCACTGCTCACTTCTTCACTTCTTCATGAAAGCTCCTCCCCTGCCACAGATTGTGTTAGTCTTTAAAGTGTTCCTGGACTTTTTACTCCTTTCCACTGGAAATGAACAAGGCCACCTTGCAAAATATAGGGATATAACTTCCTTGATTTTTGTGTCCATCCTTCTGTATTATTCTGTGTAAAGTGTGGAATTCGCTACCAGAGGATGTAGTGATGGCCAAAGGCACAGACAGCTTTAAAAGGGGATTAGACAGATTTATGGAGGAGAGGTCCATCAGCGGCTGCTAGCCCTGGTGACTAAAAGGAACTTCCACATTCAGAGGCAGTTAGCCTCTGAATCCCAGTACCAGGAGGCAACATCAGGGGCAGGGCTTGGTCTCTCTGCCCTGTTGTTGGCCCTCCAGAGGAACTGGCTGGCCACTGTGAGAGACAGGATGCTGGACTAGATGAACCACTGGTCTGATACAGCAGGACTCTTCTGATGTTATTTGGAAGGCCTTGGCTTCTATGCCTTGCTGTTGGCCCTCCAGAGAAACTGGCTGGCCACTGTGTGAGACAGGATGCTGAGCTAGATGGACCCCTGGTCTGATCCAACAGGGCTCTTCTGATGTTCTTATGAAGGTTTCAGCCTCTCTGCCCTGTTGTTGGCCCTCCAGAGGAACTGGCTGTCCACTGTGTGAGACAGGAGGCTGGACTAGATGGATCCTCACTGGTCTGATCCAGCAGGGCTCTTCTGATGTTCTTATGAAGGCCTCGGCCTCTCTGCTCTGTTGTTGGCACTCCAGAGGAACTGGAGTGAGTAAGGATGCTGGACTAAAGGGACCATTGGTTTTGATCCAGCAGGGCTCTTCTGGAGTCCTTATGAAGGCCTCGGCCTCTCTGCTCTGTTGTTGGCACTCCAGAGGAACTGGAGTGAGTAAGGATGCTGGACTAAAGGGACCATTGGTTTTGATCCAGCAGGGCTCTTCTGATGTTTATAATAACAATTTTTAAAAGAAAATAATCCTAAGGTCACAGTTGTGATCCCGCAAACCGTACTGATTTACACATGGGTATCCTGCTTTTCCTCCCCTCTGGGGACCAAAACAATTTACAATTCTCTCCCCTCCTCCATTTCATTCTCTAAAACCCTGCGAGGTGGTTGAGACAGAGGGTTAGACAGAGCAAAAGGTCAGTGACACAAGATTCCCTAGCAGAGTAGAGGATTCAGCCCTGGGCTTCCCAGATCCCAGTTTGACACAACTGGCTACAGCGCCACACAGGCTGTTTATAACAACTTACATATTAAATGGGTATTATTTAGAGGTCAGGTTCTCTCCCAAGCGACAGGGCTTGCGACAGAAGCCAGCTGGACCACGACTCCTTGCCAATCAAGTGACTTTCACTGGGTTCCTACAACTCTTAGCAACTGCCTATGGAAATAAGAAAAAAAACCCGAGGCCGTTCTACTCACACTGGTGATGGCACTGCGCCGGGATTGTCGATAGACACGGTCAGAATGCCTCCGTTTGTAGTGGATGTCCGCCACCTAGAAGAAGAAGAAGAAGAGATATTTATACCCCACCCTTCACTTGGAGTCTCAGAGCGGCTTACAATCTCCTTTCCCTTCCCCACAACAGACACCCTGAGAGGTAGGTGGTGCTGAGAGAGCTCTTCTGAGAACTGCTCGTGAGAGAACAGCTCTGAGAACTTGTGACCAGTGTTCCCTCTAAGCTGAGTTAGTGTGAGCTAGCTCACACTTTTTTAGCCTCCAGCTCACACATTTTCGTCTTTGCTCGGGAAGGCATGGCTCCAGAGCAAACTAATGTATGCAGCAGCCAAATCGCTCGCTCACCACTTTAATGCTGGTAGCTCACAAAGTAGAATTTCTGCTCACAAGACTCTGCAGCTTAGAGGGAGCATTGCTTGTGACCGACCCAAGGTCGCGCCAGCGGCTGCACACGGAGGAGTGGGGAATCAGACCCGGTTCTCCCAGATTAGAGTCTGCGCTCCTAACCGCTACACCAAACTGGCTTTAACCACTACACCGAAGACGCAGGCAAACACCAGGGGATGGATCCCATGGATCCATTTGGCTAACGGCATCGCTCTCTGCCCGCAGATGAGTCCCCTGCGCGGGAGGAAAGGAAGGCCATGGGTGGAAGGGATCTCCAGGATCCACCCCTTTATGCCCTAAAGACACATGGCTCACTCACTGCAAATCTGGAGACGCTACAGCGCAAGGACATATGGACGATATGGGAGCAAGAACCACGCAGGAAGAGGAGAAGGAATTCACTGGAACTCCGTTCTCCTTTCTACCACTGGTGCCTTTTCCTTCCAGCTAGAATCAGGCAGATCATTGCATCTAGATGGAAAGCTGATAAGGCACCGTCTCGCTCATGCTGGCTGAATGAAGTCTGGGATCACCTAATCTTAGAGAAGATAACAGATCATCTACGCCACTCAGAACCCTACCCCAAAACGTCTAATTTCGCAGAGAACATTTTTTGATCATTTCTCAACCAATTAGAAAGGATAAGAAGTGCTGGTAATTATGCTACCTCTGTTAGTGAGGCCAGTGTGAGTACTGGATTAGGTCTGGATCTTAGATGTAAAATATTTTTTATATGTAACTCAGTGTGTACAGTAGAAAGTTAGAGGAAAAGCAAAGAAGAATAAGTAGTGTTAGTGGGAAGAAGTTCTGCACCTGTCATGTACTGCAGCCATGGAAACTCATGTGCGTACAAACTGCTACATAATAAGATTTTGATGCGACTTGATCCTTATCTCTTGTTGTTGCTTATTTAATGCTTTTGATGTTCATTGTTGTTAATGATGATTTTAAAACAAATTAAAATATATTTTAAAAACAATAATAATTTCACAGAGAAATGGCTTCCCTTTATGGAATTCCTCTTCGCTTCTGATCTGAAACCTCGTAACCACGCATATCTCTCCTTATATATAATTGAATAGTGGGTGCAAAAGTTCTAATTCTAAAATGCACTCCCTTAGTGTATGGCTGATGGCACTGCTCCTCAGCATATATCGCCACCAATCAGAAGGCAAAGCCCGGGTCCCGCCCACACCACAACTGCTGCGACAACCTGGTCTTTTGCATATGGAAGCTGATTGGACTTCACTCCATTCCACGCCTCAAACCCCCCCCCCCCCCGCAAGGCAGTTGGAATGTCAGTTGCATATGGAACCTGCTGTATTCTGGTGGTGTGCAGGTCCCAGGTTCATGTTTTAAAAGCAGACTGACACTGTTTGCCCAAAGCCAGAGCACTCTCCCAGAGCCTCTTTCTAGCTCCCGTTGTATTTATTTCCACAACGGGCCTTATTTCTAGTCCAAAAATACTACACCAATAGCTGTCATCACAACAAGACATCGCAATGCCTGTAAGTATTAAAGTGCAAATTGGTCCTGAATGACTAAGAGAAAGGCTTATGTACTTTCGTCTCGATACTAACAACATAGTCAAAATCGTAACACTTGTTCAACTGCCTACAGTAGATGTTAAAGTGTTTATCTGTAGTGTTCTTATATGAATGTTATATCCACAACTCCACAAGACGATTTTATGTGCAATGTATCTGAAATCTGTTTATTGTAGAAAATTAATAAAAAGAATTTGGGGGGAAAAAAGAATCAGGCAGATCAATCATTCATTGGCACTGGGCACGTGTTCTAAAACTTCATTACGTGGGAGCATTAGGAACAACAACAGAAAACTGCGGCAGAAGTCGGAAATACGTTCCAAATGCTTCCATAAGCACTCTGTCAATTAAATCAGAACACTTAATGGTGGAAGTAGAAAAGAGCAAGAGTCCAGGAGCACCTTAAAGACTAAGAAAATCTGTGGCAGGGGAGGAGCTTTTGTGAGTCACGGCTCACTTCTTCAGATACTTACGGTGGAGTCCTTTTTGCATCCTGTCCGTTGAAGTCATCTTCTGGGTGGACTTGTGCCTGCACCTGGAGAAGGAGAGGCTGTTACAGAAAGCCAGTTTGCCCCGGCATAGGCGGGATATAAATTGAAATTAATAATAAATAATGATAATATAAACAGAAAGGGATTTCATGGGCTACAGGCCCTTGTCAAAATCATGGTACAACTTGACAGATCCTTTCCAATAGCTGCGGGGGTGAAGACTCCCTGACAAATGTAGGGATCTGTCATACCCAAAATATGACAAGAGCCAATTAGAAGAAGAAGAGATTGGATTTATACCCCGCCCTTCACTACCCAAAGGTGTCTCAGAGCGGCTTACAAACTCCTTTCCCTTCCCCTCCCCACAACAGACACCCTGGGAGGTAGGCGGGGCTGAGAGAGCTCTTGACAGAAACTGCTCTTTTTCCAAGAACAGCTCTTATCAGAACTACAGCTTGCCCAAGGTCACCCAACCAGGTGCACGTGGAGGAGTGGGGAATCAAAGCCGGTTCTCCCAGATTAGAGTTTGCGCACTTCACCACGACACCAAACAAGATATTTATAAGGTGCTAATTATACACAGAGGATGGCGAAACACTGTTTCGTTATTAGCCATAGTGGGCAACAGTCAGCAGAAATTACAGGACTGTTGTCCAAGTCCTATAATATATTTCAGCTGTACCGGCGCAGTACAGGCTGCCAATAGCACTTTCTGGGGCATAGGGTCCTAGCCTCTGTTGAACGATTCAGTGCGGCTCCTCAGTCAAATGCCCGGTGGAAGAGCTCCGTCTTGCAGGCCCTGCGGAATTGCAATAAACCCCGCAGGGCCCTGATATCCTCGGGGAGCTCATTCCACCCGTGCGGAGCTGCCACAGAAGAGGCCCTGGCCATTGTAGTAGCCAGCAGCCTGGCATCTTTAGGGCTGGGGAGATCCAGATGATTTTGCGATCCTGAGCGTAGTACTCTCTGGGGAACATGTGGGGTATGCTGGCCCCTGACCATAATGGGCTTCATAGGTAAGAACGAGCACCTTGAAAAAAATTCAAATACAACGGAATGGCAGATGAGGTTCTAAACTTATACACCCAGCGCAAAATATACTGTTACATGCCCTCCTCGGGCCCTCCATGCCTGATAGGAGACAATTAAGATTGTGTCACTTCCCACAATTAGGAAAAACACCTTTAGACATGTATAGGCTACTGTGACATATTTATTGCTTTACAACTGTTGACCTTATAACCTTGTTATCTAGTTTTTAACTTTGCAGAACTTAAAACATCATCATGTTACATGTTAAAGGTAAAGGTTCCCTTGCTCTAAAGCCAGTCGAATCCGACTCTAGGGGCATAGGGTCCTAGCCTCTCCGTTTCAAAGCCGAAGAGCCAGCGCTGTCCGAAGACGTTTCCGTGGTCATGTGGCCGGCATGACTAAACACCAAGGTGCACGGAACGCTGTTACCTTCACACCAAAGTGGTCCCTATTTATATACTTGCAATTTCTTGTTTTCGAACTGCTAGGTTGGCAGGAGCTGAAACTGGAGCTCACTCCATCATGTGGCGCACTCAGGTCTCGAACTGCTGAACTACCGACCTTCCACAGCCTGCAGTTCAGCGTTATGTTAATTTGCTGTTAAATCCCTGTCTGTAAGTTTAGAACCTCCTCTTCCATTCTGATGTATTTGAAAAAAGTGTGCCTTGCACACAAAAGCTCATACCTTGAAAAAACTTTTGTTGGTCTTAAAGGTGCCCCCTGGACTCTAAATTTGTTCTAAGATTTCCAGGGGATAAGCTTTCAAGAGTCAACGCTCCCCTCGCCACATACGGGAGCTCTGAAAACTTAGATCCTGAAAATCTTCCAGGGCTCTTTTTGTAGAAAAAGCCCAGCAGGAACTCATTAGCATAATAGGCCACACCCAACAGCAAAACTCATTAGCATATTGGGCCACATCCTGACAGCACCGCTCATCAGCACATTAGGCCACACGCCCATGTTACCAGAAGTGTGGTCATCCAGTCACACCCACCTTTCCCTTCTTATTCTGTTGTCCAAACCCAGGGCCTTTTTTTGTAGCAGGAACTCCTTTGCATGTTAGGCCACACACCCCTACTGTAGCCAGTCCTAATGAGTTCCTGCTGTTGGGTGTGGCCTATTATGCTAATGAGTTCCTGCTGGGTGTGGCCAACTCGGGAGCCAGCCGGAACGCCGCAAAATAGCTCTGCTTATATCCCAGGGAGCCGCTGCCAGTCCGAGTAGACAATCCTGATCTTGATGGACCTGATTCAGGAGAAGGCAGCGTCGATCGTGTGTTGATGTGAACTGTGCCGTTACACTGGATGAAGTCGGCTCCAGTTCACAAAAACTCCGGCCGGAATAAAATGATTAGTCTTTTTAGGTTCCACCGAGCTCCTGTTTAATTTTTTTGCTGCAACCAACTGATTAGAGATGTGAAGGCCCGGGGAAAAAATGGAAAAATTCGGGGGAGGGGGGAACCCGGTTTCCCCCCGTTTTTTTCCCTGAAGCCTTTTTGTTTTTTTCCGAAAAATTGATTATGGAACGTTTTATTTTAACATGATGAATAAAATATTTTAGGACAAGGTGTTCAAATATTTTCCAAATCATATATATATGGTATCAGATTGATCTAATGTCTGTGCACTGAGGACAAGCAAGTCCTAGGTTACAAACTGAACTCTCCAATGCAAGAACAAGATGCATTTCTTCCTTTAGGAGGTGCAATTGTCAGAAGAAAATAAAAAAGTTTCAGTTTTGTTTTTGCATGTGGGTGGGTATTCTGTTTGTAATAATTGTTTGGATACACTATATTTTTAATATGCTAGTTGTGATAATTTCATGCCAAGTAAAAATGTCCATAGTCATATTTTATGTTCCTAAAAAGTAACAGAATGACTTTCAATCTAGAAAAGACAAAACCGTGACTCTTGACTGGACAGAAGCAGAAGGTACAGCAGAACACAGCGGGCCGGGGTTTTTTTTTGTCACTTTACCGATGGAATGAGCTCCCAGAGGAGATCAGGGCCCTGCGGGACCTTTTGCAGTTCCGCAGGGCCTGCAAGACGGAGCTCTTCCACCAGGCTTTCAATTAGGAGCCGCCACCATCACGAGTTACCATCACTAGTAACTGTCACTAGTGACAACTGTATAGCCTGGTTCCTGGTGAACTATCGACAGCCTGTGCGCGCCGAGTGCAATCAACGCTGGAAATGAACATCATGTGGTATGCACTCATGCAGCACCGCCACTGCTGTGACACTGGAATAACATCGCTAGCACTTAATATGTAATGCCATATTCTTTTAACGAACTGTTTCAATGGCTTTAATGATTTGATTGTTAATCTCCTTCCCTTCCTCTCCCCATAACAGACACCCTGTGAGGCAGGTCGAGCTGAGAGAGCTCTGACAGAAACTGCTCTTGAGAGGACAGCTCTGAGAGAACTGTGACTGACCCAGGGTCACCCAGTTGGCTGCATGTGGAGGAGTGGGGAATGGCCCTTGGTTGTCCAGATTAGAGTCCACTGCTCTTAACCACTACACCAGACTCGCTCGCTTTCTTTGGACCTGACCTAGAACACCCCATATCCTTTGTGGAGAGAACCCACAGAGGGAGCCTTCGCACAATCGCTATACATGACACCATACCTTCAGGCCCCTCCTGAAGAGGAAAGTAGCTTGGCGAAAATCTTTCTGTTGATATAACTGGTTTCCAAGTCTAGCGGAAGAGGACTGGATATTAGTTCTGTAAAACATTCATAAGAACAAAAAAAATATATTAGTATTTTTATAGTACCGCCGATGTACACGGTGTTCTTGCAGACCGATGCCGCAACGAAACAGACCGGATCCTGGCCCAAGGAGATAAGAGCGCAATGGAAGATCAAGGAAGAGGGATATAGGTTGCAAGGGTTAAATATGGAAGCTCTGTTTCAAGGAACCCAGAACCAAGCTCATCAGAGCAGGGGTCCATATAGTCCAGGATCCTGCCTCACACAGTGGCCAACCAGGTCCTCTGGAGGGCCAACAACAGGGCAAAGAGGCCTTCATAAGAACATCAGAAGAGCCCTGCTGGATCAGGCCAGTGGTCCATCTAGACCAGCATCCTGCCTCACACAGGGGCCAGCCAGTTCCTCTGGAGGGCCATCAAAAGGGCAGAGATGCTGAGGCCTTCACAAGAATACCAGAAGAGCCCTGCTGGATCAGGCCAGTGGTCCATCTAGACCAGCATCCTGCCTCACACAGGGGCCAGCCAGTTCCTCTGGAGGGCCATCAAAAGGGCAGAGATGCTGAGGCCTTCACAAGAATACCAGAAGAGCCCTGCTGGATGAGACCAGTGAGGGTCCTTCTAGTCCAGCATCTGGTCTCAACAAAGGGCAGAGAGGCTGAGGCCTTCATAAGAACACCAGAAGAGCCCTGCTGGATCAGACCAGTGGTCGAGCTAGTCCAGAATCCCGGCTCACACAGTGGCCAGCCAGTTCCCCTGGAGGGCCAACAACAGGGCAGAGAGGCCGAGGCCTTCATAAGAAGGCCCCTTGTGTGCCGCCCTGAGCCTTCAGGGAGGGCGGGATGCAAATCCAAAGGTAAATAAATAAAATAAAAGAAATAAAAGAACTTCAGAAGAGCCCTCCTGGATGAGGCCAGGGGTCCATCTAGTCCAGCATCCTGCCTCACGCAGGGGCTGACTAGTTCCTCTGGAGGGCCAACAACAGGGCACAGAGGCCGAGGCCTTCATAAGAACCTCAGAAGAGCCCTGCCGGATGAGACCAGGGGTCCATCTAGTCCAGCATCCTGCCTCACGCAGGGGCTAACTAGTTCCTCTGGAGGACCAGCAACAGGGCACAGAGGCCGAGGCCTTCCCTTGATGTTGCCTCGTGGCTCTGGGATTCAGAGGACTGGTGTCTCCAAAAGTGGAGGTTTCCCTCAGTCACCACAGTTCTTCAGCCTTTCCGCATAGGGAAGGTGCTCCAACCCCCTAGTCATCCAGAGTGCACTTTTTCCAGCTCTGCAGTGTCCCTTTGGAGATACGGTGAGATGGATCGCCTCAAAAAAGAGAAGTCACGGCCTCCAGCCTGCAAGACGTGAGGCAGGCTGTTAACGATAGGGCGTTTTGGAAGCTGTTAGCTTGTACGGTAGCCAAAAGTAAAAACTGACATACCAACAGGGTAATTCTCCCTCTAAGCTGTGGAGTCTTGTGGGCAAAAATTCCACCTTGTGAGCCCCTGGCATCAAAGTTAGATCCAGGTGGAAATGCTCCCTCTAAGCTGCGGAGTCTTGTGAGCAAAAATTCCACTTTGTGAGCCCCTGTCATCAAAGTTGTGAGCGAGCGATTTGGCTGCTGCATAGATTAGCTTGCTCTGGAGCCATCCCTTCCTGAGCTAAGACAAAAGTATGTGAGCCAGAGGTTAAAAAACTGTGA
>NW_015162598.1:99327-102043 GCF_001447785.1 Gekko japonicus
AGCAGGGTAGGCCGCCTGAGAACGGCTCCTGGCTTACTGTGTTGCTCGGGCTGCCTTTGGATGGTCATCTTCCTTTTCAAGACCGGGTAGTTCCGCTGGATGTTCTTCGGGAAGAGAGATCAGAAGTTAGGCTAAGGCTATCGCTTAGGCACTCTGAAATTACGGCCTTTAGCGCAACTGACTTCGGGCGCTTTCCTTTCTATCTGGCAAACTCAAAGAGGGCAGCTCTGAGGGATGAGGTTGCCGGCCTGCACAGACTGGCAAACAGAGCGCCTTCCTTGCAAATGAGAGAAGAGAGGTTGGATTTATACCCCGCCCTTCACTACCCAGTGGGGTCTCAGAGTGGCTGACAACCTCCTTTCCCTTCCCCTCCCCACCACAGACACCCTGTGAGGTCGGTGGGGCCGGGAGCGCTCTTGACAAAAACCGCTCTATTTTCAAGGACAGCTCTGACAGAACTACGGCTTGCCCAAGGTCATCCAGCAGCTGCAAGTGGAGGAGTGGGAATCAAACCCGGTTCTCCCAGATTAGAGTCCGCGCACTTCACCACTACACCAAAGTGGCTCTTTCGCATCTGCATAATATCACAGTCGTTTTCAAACAGGGTCATGGATAGCGGCTGCAAATGCATACAGATGACCAACCTTTGGAGGACCCTCGTCGCTTGTATTGTCTACGGAAGAATGGACGGTAAAGCGGTAGTCCATCTACAGTATACGTCCACCCCCTCTGACTCGCAGCCAGGCACCCACTACCTGTGCCATGCTGTACACACCAATTTAACTCTGCGTCCTCCCAAAGCCATGCACTTTTCATGAGGCCTGCTGGAAGCAATTGCAGTTTTCTTCCATTCGAACTGACGTTCACCTGTGTTCTAGCTGGGCTGCTAAAAACCTGAGATTTAGAGTAGGGCGCTTTGTACAAGTAATGATGGAACATCCCCATTTTATTATTTATTCACAACATTTGTAGTCCACCTTTCTCACTTGGACTCAAGACGGATTACACAGAGTGAAGAAGAAGAGGAGGAGGAGGAGAGATTGGATTCATAGCCCACCCTTCACTCGGAATCTCAGAGTGGCCTACGATCTCCTTTCCCTTCCCCTCCCCACAACTGACACCCTGTGAGGAAGGTGAGGCTGAGAGAGCTGCTTGAGAGAACAGCTCCGAGAGAACTCGTGACTGACCCAAGGTCACACCAGCAGCTGCCATGTAGAGGAGTGGGGAATCTAACCTGGTTCTCCCAGATTAGAGTCCGCGCACTGAACCACAACACCAAACCACTACACCAATACAATAAATAAGATGGGATTCAATAAACAATACAACAGGATTGAGGTTGTAGAACCAATGAGAAATCTGAAAACAACTGAAGCAAAGCTTAAGTCTTGACATGACACGTTAAATGATGCCAAAATCAAATAATCGGATCCCAGTTTCAGCAAGTTAACCCCAATAGTTTAGACAACGGACCCTGGTAACTGATCTAAGCTACTTTGTGAATCCTTTACTCTACTGCCTGCATAGAAAAGCCCTTCGAAACAATTCAGTTTGACAGAGAGTGCAGGAAGCCAGGAGAGAGGGAGCCTTCCTGACCTCCTCGGGCAGGCGGTTCCATAAGATGGGGGCCACAACTGAGAAGGCCCATCTATGGGCAGTTAGCAATTTTGCCCATTTGCAGACTGACACCAACAGAAGACCTCATGCAGATAACTGAAGCTGTCATGGCGGGACGTGGGGGAAGAGGAGGTCGCGCAGATACGAGGGTCCTAGGTCACAAAGGGCTTTGGACGTGACAGCCAGAAAATGTCCTCAACTCGGACAGGACTACAGTTCCCTCCAAGCTGAATTAGTGTGAGCTAGCTCACAGTTTTTTGGCCTCCGGCTCACCCATCCTTGCCTCGGCTCAGGAAGGGATGGGGCCCCAGGGCAAACTAACTGACTCAGCGGCCAAACGGCTGGCTCACAACTTGAATGCCAGTTGCTCACAAAGGAGGATTTTTGCTCACGAGTCTCCACAGCTCAGAGGGAGCATCGGACAGGAGTATGCTCACTGCATGCTCGTGCCTTCTTACCTACTCAGAGGGAGCATCGACAGGAGTCTGCTCACTGCATGCTCGTGCCTTCTTACCTAAGCTTGCCGCCTGTTTTGATGAACAGCAGTTTGGAATCACGTAATACGAACGTGGCCAAAGACTCACCAGGAAGCGAACTCGACCACGGCTAAATTTAAACATGCAAAGCCCCCCCAAAAAATAACCCTCACACACCAGGCTGCTGCTGGCCTCACAGGACCTCCTTCCCTCTCCCCCATCTGGCACAGGCTCTCCTTCCCCACTGCCCTCAACACAAAGCCGGGCTGCAAACCAGAGTCTACTCCAGGACTAGCACCCCAGTTGGGTGAGGACTCTAACTCTGCTTGACTAGGTGCCTGCGCTTCCTTGCCACAGCCAGCTGCAGTTAGTTTCCACCAGGGATTTTGATAGATTCATGGAGGACATGAGGGGAACCTCCACATTCAGAGGCGGGAGACAAAATCGAGGAAGGCTTCGGCATCTCTGCCCTGCTGTTGGCCATCCACAGGAACTGGTCGGCCACTGCGCGAGACAGGATGCTGGACTAGGTGGACCCTCACTGGTCTGACCCAGGAGGGCCCTTCTGATGTTCTTGTGAAGGCCTCGGCCTCTCTGCCCTGTTGTTGGCCCTCCGGAGAAAC
>NW_015162598.1:102823-103136 GCF_001447785.1 Gekko japonicus
CAAGGGGCGGGGGGAGCCCTTGAGCTTATCGGGAAGGCTCCCGACGGGCCATAACCCTGGAAGGCCGCTGAAAGCCTCGGCGCGGAGGACACCAATGCAAAAAAGTTGCTTACGGCCAATCCGGTCCCAAACCAAAAAGACAACCAAAATACATGCAATTTGAATGACCATCTTCCAAGTCGTCCCTGTGCACCAAGTATAATCAGGTGGTGAATGGGTGTCCCAAGGGGTCATTTCGTAGAAAAAGAGGTGCAGGAGCTCATCAGCATAACTCATTAGCATAACTCATTTGCATATACCACACCCCCTGGCG
>NW_015162598.1:104585-110035 GCF_001447785.1 Gekko japonicus
GTCTCCACTTGTCCCGAGAAGGAACCAGGCTGCTGGCGCTTAAAATCAAAAAGGTGGCAGAGCAGTTTCTAAACTGAATATTGGGGGAAAGCCGACAGGAGATGAAAAGTCTCTGGTTCGGGATGGCTCATCTCGGAGAAATGAAGGGGTAGCTGATAGTTTTCTACGAGGACATGGATTAGAATTGTCCACTGAGACTGTGGCCCCTGGTATTTTTTGGCCACTGTGTGACACAGAGTATGGGACGAGATGGGCCACTGGCCTGATCTAACATTCGCTTCTCTTATGTTCTTATATGGGGGGGACAACAGTGGGAGGGCTTCTGGTGTCCTGGCCCCACTGCTGGACCTCCTGAGGGCCCCTGGTATTTTTGGCCACTGTGTGACACAGAGTGTTGGACTGGATGGGCCACTGGCCTGATCCAACATTCGCTTCTCTTATGTTCTTACGACCTTCAAGGGGTGCTGCAAGGCCCGCCTGTTCACCAGGTCTTTTGAGGGGAGCTGAATTTATTTACTTATCAGATTTCTAACCCGCCCTCCCAGCCAAGGCCAACTCAGGGCGGCTTACATAAGACCATCACACGGAACGACAATAAAACTGTTAAAAACAATGCTAAAACCACTAACCATCTGCACTAATAAGTGCTAGTGTATTGTCATTCAATTGAATGCTGGCTGCAGTAGTTAAGTCAGGTAGTTTATTCGGTATAAAACCAGCACAAATCAATTATAATCAATTATTCGGGATAAAACCGGCAAAAATTAATTACAATTACCTCAATAAAATGTCAACACAAAGAAAGGTACTAATAAAATATATAAAATATCAAATGCTTAAATATAAACTGAATGATGGCTACAGTACTCAGTTCTTTCTCCACACACCCAGCTCCGAGGCGGCTTCGGTGTCTTTCAGGCGATTATCTCAAGCTGTTCTTAGAATCACAGAATCGTAGAATGTTAGAGTTGGAAGGGACCTTGAAGGTCATCTAGTCCAACCCCCTGCACCCTAGGAGCATAGCCGAAAGAGAACCCTACATACCTACAACATACCCAAAAGATGGTCGTCCAGCCTCTGCTTGAAAACGGCCAGCGAAGGAGCATCCACCCCCTCCCGAGGCAGACTGTTCCATTGCTCAACCACTCCAGTTAGGATGTTTCTCCTGATATTTAGCCGGTAACGACTCCCTTGTAATTCCCACCCATTTAATCGAGTCTTGCAATCTGGAGCAAGAGAGAATAGATCTGCTCCACCTTCTACATGACAGCCCTTCAGATACTTGAAGACTGCAATCATGTCCCCTCTAAGCCTTCTCTTTCCCAGGCTAAACGGACCCAACTCTTTCAGCCTTTCCTCGTAAGACTTGGATCCCAACCCTCTCGCCATCCTGGTTGCCCTCTTCTGGACACGCTCGAGCGTGTTCTTAACAATACCATGGGCAGCAGGGCTCCCTAAGTTATTAGTTATCAATGATGTTTAACGGTGGTGGCAGCTCTAAAGGCCTGGCGGAAGAGCTCCGTCTTGCAGGCCCTGCGGAACTGCAAAAGGTTCTGCAGGGCCCTGACCTCTTCTGGGAGCTCATTCCACCAGAACGGAGCCGCCACCGAGAAGGCCCTATATCTGGTTGTCGCCAGCCTGGCATCCTTAAGACTCAGGAGGGCCAGTCGTTTCTGGGCCCGTGACCGCAGTGCTCTCTGGGGAACGTGTGAGGAAAGGCGATCCCTGAGGTATGCAGGCCCCTGACCATAAAGGGCTTTAGAGGTAAGGACCAGCACCTTGAAACAAATTCAGGATGCTATCAGCAGCCAGTGCAATGCCTTTAGCACAGGCTGGATGTGCTCCCGAATTGAGACTCCCATCAACAACACAGCTGCAGCATTTTGCGCCTGCTGCCGCTTGCAGAGAGATTGGATTTATGCCCTGTGCCCTTCACTCGGCTTCTCAAAGCGGCTTACAATCTCCTCTCCCTTCCCCTCCCCACCACAGACACCCCTGTGAGGTCGGTGGGCCTGTGAGAGGACAGCTCTGAGAGAACTGGGACTGACCCAGGGCCATCCAGCAGCTGCATGCGGAGGAGTGGGAAATTGTTGGGTATTACAAGTTCAAAACACTCAGTATATCTGGGGTTAAATGTTTGTTTATGTTACTCACAGGAAGTCACATGTCTCTCATCTAACCAATGTTCTTTAGATGTAGAATGCCCGGGAATTTTCTCCCTGATCTAGGAATTTGATTGGGACTAGAGTGTCAAGGTGTATTAGCATTTTATGGCTCTCTTCCCGTCTTTGTTTTTGGTGTTCTGAAGAAGAAGAGTAGCCATAATCTTTCTCTTCTAGTTTTGTCTTTGTAGAGTAAGGATGTAGCCGATTATGCTCTGTTGTTATTTTCATCCCAGTTACCCTTCCCCATGCTAGAATTTAGTAAAAACTTTATATTTTAATCACACGTGGACTCTCAGTCTGAATTATTTTACTCTGGCTCTGCTGGACTATTTTATCTCTGCTAAATACCATTTTTTCAATATCGCACTATCACCCAACAGAAATCAAACCCGATTCCCCCAGATTGAAGTCTAAATGCGTAATATCATTTAAAAGTGTGATAGCTTCTTTGCAACCAGCTACAAAGACAGCACACGAGCTTTCAAGCTTGGAAACGGAGAGACCCACCTGACTCGGGCCTGGCCACCCGAGACAACACTGACCGATGGACACCCCCCCCCCCAACCAATGTCTCTGGTCAGGTATAAGTTGGGGGGGGGAGTTCAGCTCACTGTAACGCCCCAGTCCTCCCCCAAACACCAAAAACTCTCTACCTGTGTACTCCCATTTGAGCCGCCTCATTCTGAACTGCCACATGCCGTTCTGCTGAGAGCCTCTCTTCATTCTGGGGGGGTACTGCTTCCGCTCTTCTTTCTTATTAAGCCTAATGATCTCATCTGTAAAACAAAAGACAGTGTTGATGCATTAAATACGGGCATCCTTGGGAGAAGGAGTTGGAACTAGAGAAGAAGAGAATGGATTTACACCCCGCCGTTCACTACCGGAAGGAGTCTCAGAGCGGCTTACAAACTCCTTCCCCTTCCCCTCCCCACAACTGACACCCTGGGAGGTAGGCGAGGCCGAGAGGGCTCTTTCGAGGACTGCTCCTGAGAAAACTTGTGACTGACCCAAGGTCACAGCAGCAGCTGCATGCGGAGGAGTGGGGAATCAAACCCAGTTCTCCCAGGTTAGAGTCCACGCTCCTAACCACTACACCAAGCTAAAGAGAGAAAAAAAAGAGAAGAAGAAGAGATTGGATTTATACCCCACCCTTCACTTGGAGTCTCAGAGCCGCTTACAAACTCCTTGCCCTTCCCCTCCCCACAACGGACACCCTGTGAGGGAGGCGGGGCTGAGAGAGCTCTGACAGAAACTGGTCTTTCAAGAACAGCTCTGAGAGAACTATGGCTTGCCCAAGGTCATCCAGCAGCTGCAAGTGCAGGAGTGGGGAATCAAACCCGGTTCTCCCAGATTAGAGTCCACACACTTCACCTCTACACCAAACTGGCCATAGATAGCCCCATTGTTCACAAATTTGCCCACTCCCCTTTTAAAGCCTTCCAAGCTGGGGGCCATCCCCACATCCAGTAGCAGCAACTTAACACGCTTTTATTATGCGCTGTGTGAAGAAATACTTCCTTCTGTCTGTCCTGAATCTCCCATTCTTTAGGTTCTGTGGATGACCCCCTGTTGTATTATGAGACAGGGAGAAAGGCGTCTCCCTGTCCACTCTCTCCACACTGTGCACAGTTTTATAGACACCACACTCTTCCTTCCCCACCCACTGGCAAAATTTCAGCCAAACTTACTCCTCGCTGATCATGCTACGAGTCTGCCTTCCAGTTAGTCAGCCCACTGGTCCTTCAGGCCCAGCCTATTTATCTAGTACCTTTTTACCCTTTTCTCTCTCCAAGGGCATAAAGAGTGGCATACATGATTCTCCCCTCTTTACAAGAGACCTGTGAGGAAGGTGAGGCTCAGAGAGCACGCAACTGGCCCAAGGTCACCCGGTGAGCTTCATGGCAGAGTGAGGACTTGAACCCAGGACACTCAGACCCGTGCAAAAGGATAAACGAACATAAACCCAATACTAAAAATCCCAGTGTTCAGAAACCAGTGGGTCAACATCCAAGTTCTTTAGCTTGGAGAAACGACGATTGAGGGGTGACATGATCGAGGCTTATAAGATTATGCATGGGATAGAGCAGGTAGGAGGAAAGAAGTACTTTTCTCCCTTTCTCACAAGACAAGAACTCGTGGGGACTCCATGAAACTGCTGAGCGGTCGGGTTAGAATGGATAAAAGGAAGTCCTTCTTCACCCAAAGAGTGAGAAAGGGAGAAAAGTACTTCTTTCTCCACCTGCTCTGTCCCATGCTTAATCTTATAAACCTCCATCGGGTCACCCCTCAGCCATCGTTCCTCCAAGCTAAGGAGCCCCAAGCGCTTTAACCTTTCTTCACAGGGAAAGTGTTCCATCCCTTTTATCATTCTAGTTGCCCCCTTCTGCACTTTTCCCAAAGCTATAATAAACTTTTTAACGTGTGGTGACCAATGTTCCCTCTAAGCTGTGGAGTTTTGTGAGCAAAAATTTCGCTTTATGAGCTACTGGCATTAAAGTTCTGAGCGAGCGACTTGTCTGCTGCATAAATTAGTTTGCCCTGGAGCCCCATCCTTCCTGAGCAAAGACAGAAATGTGTGAGCCGGAGGCTAAAAAACTGTGAGCTAGCTCACACTAACTCAGCTTAGAGGGAACACTGGTGGTGACCAGAACTGCACACAGTACTCCAAACGAGGTCACACCATGGATTTATACAGGGCCATGATGATACTGGCCCTGTATTTGTTTTCAGTTCCCTTCCTAATAATCATTACCAATTGTTTATTTGACAAGGAACACAGAGCTCTTCTCTGCTAATTGTCAAGGACCCTTCCCTGTATAAGCAACGGGCCGGTCCTAGATAAGAGGTGTGGATCACTCAACAGCCTTCGGCCTCAATCGGCCTCCTTTGGTGCCTCCTATCACCACATGGGTAGAAACCCCAAAGGATGCGAGGCCCATCTCTTTCTTGTGACACTGGATTGGAAAATCATAAATTCTTTCACCAGAGATATAGCAGGGAGAAGATCTAAAGATGCACAAACGCTTTCATTTTTTAACTTGTACTCCTTTTCCTCTAAATCTTCAGTTGGCACTCTTTTCAAGGCCTATTCCCACGGCAGGGCAGCCGCTTCAACCAGAGGTTCTGATAAGCAAGGAATGTATACAGACTCAGCCCCCCCCCCCAAGATGGCTCTATTGTCAGCCTGTGGCTAAGACCAGTGAAAGGGAGTAAGCTGCTAACCTTTAGACAAACATAGTGGAAGCAAACTATAGCGACTTGTAACATATTAAAAGCAAATTATGG
>NW_015162598.1:111266-111937 GCF_001447785.1 Gekko japonicus
CCCCCCCCCGCTTGGCCGCCTTCAGCCCTGCCCTTCTGGCCTCCTCCTCACCCAACGACATGTCGATTTTCTCCACAGCTTCGCCGCCGGTGTTCCGGGGCAGGGCCGCCCCCTCGCCGAACCCGTTCATGGCCCGTTCCTGCCGCCGCCTCCCCTCGCCGAAGACACCAAACGGAGGCGGAGAGGAACCTCTTTTTCTGGCCCGCCTGATGCGCACGCGCCGACGCAGAACCGCACATGCGCTGAAGGCGACCACATGACCGTGATCCCACTTTTGGACGCCTGCGCGGATGAAGAGGCGGCCGAACCAGGGCACCATCTTCCTCCTCCTACCAGCCCGAGGCTGGCCTTGGGCGCGCGTGCGCCGTAGCGGCGTCTCACGCGGCGGTGCGCCGGTTGCTGGGTTACCGCGCGTGCGCCTTGCCTCAGGGCGTGCGATTGTGCGCGAACGGGTGGGTTGACGCGCGTGCGCGGCGCGACGCCGTTGCAGGCGATGGTGAGCGCCGGTTGTTGGGTCGTGGATGGCGCCCCCTATCGCTGAGTTAGGTGCAGCTGGGGCCAAAGCGGAATTCCGACGGCGAAATCCGTGCAAAATATTTTCTAATTAAAATGCCAAACAGATCTATATCTGGCTGGATGTTGCAATAAAAAACTTGGGGGGGGGGGGGAAA
>NW_015162598.1:112418-112934 GCF_001447785.1 Gekko japonicus
ATATATATGTGGGTGTGGTGTGTAAAAAAAAACTTGGGGGGGGGGGGAAATGTCTCAGGCAGTCCTAAACTTCATGGTCCACACCCCTTCCTAATATCAAGTGTCCACACCCCTTCCTAATATCCAGCGCAGGGGTCCCCAACAGGGTGCCCGTGGATGCTCGCCAGCCTGCAGGTGGCTGAAAGGAAGCACACAAAAAAGGTTCTTCACCAACTTGTACATTCTTTTTTTCAGTATTCAGTTGGCTGGAAGCAATTAAAATGCCATCAGCACCAAGGAACCGTGTATATTACATCTGGTTTAGTGTATACCTTATGGTGTATAGAATTCTATATCGTGTATAGAATTTCATTTTTGTAATTTGTTGTTCAGTTGCACAGTTGAGTCTGACTCTTCGCGACCCCATGGACCAGCTCCCGCCAGGCCCTCCTGTCTTCCGCCGTCCTCTGAAGTTTGCTCAATTTCATGTTCGTTGCATCTATGACACTGTCTCACCATCTCATCCTTTGCCGTCCC
>NW_015162598.1:113017-113468 GCF_001447785.1 Gekko japonicus
AGGCAGCGACATCCCAAGGAGGCGGTTGGCTCGGCAGCTGATGACGTGGCCAGCAGGAGGATGTCCGGAGCCGCAAGGACGTTGTGACGCCCACCGCGGCTGCGCACCAGGGCCCATAGCCAACAGCCCCCGAGAGGAGTTGCCAGAGAGCCGAAAAAAAACAGCGGAGGCCGCGGAAGACGCCCACTTTGATAAAGGTAGAGTCGGCCCACTCGCCGGATAAACGAACGATCGGAGCCGGGAGGGTACCTGGTAGGGCTCCCCCCACCCCAGACGTACTGTGGCCATAGTTAGGGTTTCTGCATAGGTCTCTGCACCATGCACCGTGTAAGCCGCTCAGAGCCCTTCGGGGGTGAGCGGGGTACAAATTGAAAGTATAAATAAATAAATAAGGTACACATGAAACGAGATGTAAAAGGCATGGTTCGTCGGTGTCGATGGCGTTTGAATT
>NW_015162599.1:0-5501 GCF_001447785.1 Gekko japonicus
GTTGCCCTCCCTCACAGGTGTTCTTGACAGACATAACCACCATGTAGGTGTCAGATCCTTAAAGCTTATGTGACATGCCCAAGATTTTGAAATTGAGTTACGGTAATTCACAAAATTGGCCTTTCCAGCACTTAAACAACAACAGTGAGTTCAATCACTACAACTATAATTCCAGTCTTTTTAATTAATCTTTAATAGTCATGGTTGGAATTTTCTTATCCACAAAAGAAGATTGTTGATTTAAAAATATAGTGAGAGAAAAAGCACACAAAACGATCAGAAAACCAGAAATGAAATAATCTGGGTACACAGTTATAAATATCAAAGGCGATTGTCATCTGACATTTCTACATAGCAGTATGTTATGGAGATGTCATATGGGGATAATCCTTCCTAAGATGTTTATATCTGGGAAGATAGGTGTAAATAAATGTCAAAGGAAGGTATTAATTTGACATTAATACTGCATATAGCCAAGTATGCCGTTTAGGAGATTGGGCAAGATAATCCCTCCCATAGCAATGTCACTTCCATAGACCTCTTGTTCACTGTGTCATTCTTATCTTTATTCTTACAATTATCAGTGTCCTTTCAAAAGCCCTCATCCTGCACTTTCACCCTACAGAATTCATACAGCCTTTTCTCTACCATTGATCCAGTGATTTCCTTATTAAAATGTACTCCAGTGAAGGGGGGGGGATATCATATTGAGGGAAGTGAAATAGTTAAAATGAGCTGAAAGCAACCATAAATGTGTGAAAAATAGCTGAATTATAAGTTTGCCTGAGGAATAAGGCAGAGTAGCAAAACCTAGAGATAAGATGGGGGGGGGTCTGAACTGCAAGGAATCTGGACTGCAAGGAATAGCCTTGACTTACATAGACACTAACAAATACACATACTTAATAGATTTATTAATATTACCTGACACACGTTGAATGCTTAAACAGCAAATTAGAATGAACATACAATCCATGATGATGGGAGGGGGATCATGTCAAAGTGTTGGTATGTTTTACGCGGTCTGGAAGAGTTGTAAGCTCTTATTACCCAGCCAAGGGGAACGAAGCAAGGTGGAGATGGCTGAGTGAGGAACAAAAAGGAACTGTATGAAATAGTGATTTGAGTTTATCTCCCTTTACTGCACAATAAAGTATTTATTTATTTATTTATTCAAATTTATAGCCCCCCCTCCCCACAAGCGGGTTCAGGGCGGCTCACAAATAGAGCAACACATGCCAGTAGTTAAAACAGTAAAAACAAGATAAAACCAACATTTACAACAACATAAAGTGCTCTAGATGTTACAAAAAGATCTTCAATCAAAAGAAGATTGTTGATTTAAAAATATAGTGAGAGAAAAAGCACACAAAACGATCAGAAAACCAGAAATGAAATAATCTGGGTACACAGTTATAAATATCAAAGGCGATTGTCATCTGACATTTCTACATAGCAGTATGTTATGGAGATGTCATATGGGGATAATCCTTCCTAAGATGTTTATATCTGGGAAGATAGGTGTGAATAAATGTCAAAGGAAGGTATTAATTTGACATTAATACTGCATATAGCCAAGTATGCCGTTTAGGAGATTGGGCAAGATAATCCCTCCCATAGCAATGTCACTTCCATAGACCTCTTGTTCACTGTGTCATTCTTATCTTTATTCTTACAATTATCAGTGTCCTTTCAAAAGCCCTCATCCTGCACTTTCACCCTACAGAATTCATACAGCCTTTTCTCTACCATTGATCCAGTGATTTCCTTATTAAAATGTACTCCAGTGAAGGGGGGGGGATATCATATTGAGGGAAGTGAAATAGTTAAAATGAGCTGAAAGCAACCATAAATGTGTGAAAAATAGCTGAATTATAAGTTTGCCTGAGGAATAAGGCAGAGTAGCAAAACCTAGAGATAAGATGGGGGGGGGGGTCTGAATTGCAAGGAATCTGGACTGCAAGGAATAGCCTTGATTTATATAGACACTAACAAATACACATGCTTAATGAATTTATTAATATTACCTGACACACCTTGAATGCTTAAACAGCAAATTAGAATGAACATACAATCCATGATGATGGGAGGGGGGTCATGTCAAAGTGTTGGTATGTTTTACACGGTCTGGAAGAGTTGAAAGCTTTTATTGCCCAGCCAAGGGGAACGGAGCAGGGCAGAGCTGGCTGAGTGAGGGACAAAAAGGAACTGTATGAAATGGTGATTTGAGTTCATCTCCCTTTACTGCACAATAAAGTATTTATTTATTTATTCAAATTTATAGCCCTCCCTCCCCACAAGCGGGTTCAGGGCGGCTCACAAATAGAGCAACACATGCCAGTAGTTAAAACAGTAAAAACAAGATAAAACCAACATTTACAACAACATAAAGTGCTCTAAATGTTACAAAAAGATCTTCAATCACAAGATGGTATCCTGGGGATGGTAGTCCCAGTTCCGTGGCCTTCTGGGAATATTAGTCTCAATTCAGTGGTATGGGTTCCACGCGATATTATAAATAACTTGTCACAGGGTCATTATACGCCCTGATGTTACCTAACACAGTTGGTGGTGGTGCAGCAACAATGGTGCGATAAATTCATTGTATAACTGTGGACAGAGAATCACCATTTTGTATTGCAGTTTTTTATATTAAAATAAAAATTAAAAAAAAACCAATGGTGCGATAATGATGATGCAGTAGTGGTGGTACGGTAGTGGCGGCTCCTACTCAAAAGCCTGGTGGAATAGCTTCGTCTTACAGGCCCTGCAGAACTGCACAAGGTCCCACAGGGCCCGGATCTCCTCCGGGAGCTCATTCCACCAGGTAGGAGCTGCCATCAAAAAAGCCTTGGCCCTGGTTACAGCAGACCTGGCATCTTTGGGGCCTGGCATCACCAGGAGATGTTGCTTCCTTGACCTTAGTGCCCTTGGGGGAACATATGGAAAAGGCGGTCCCTTAGGTGTGTCGGACCCTGGCCATATAGGGCTTTAAAGGTAAGAACCAGCACTTTTAAGCGAATCCGGTACGCTATTGGAAGCCAGTGCAGCGCTTTCAACACAGGCTGGATGTGCTCCCGCCTAGCGAGGCCCATCAGCAGCTTGGCTGCTGCATTCTGCACTAGCTGCAGCTTCTGAATTTGCAACAAAGGCAGCCCCATGTAGAGAGTGTTACAGTAGTCTAACCTTGAGGTGACGAATGCGTGGATCACTGTGGCCAGGTCATCGCAGTCAAGGAAGGGGACCAACTGCCAGGCCAGCCAAAGATGGTAGAAGGCTGACTTGGAAGTGGCTGCCACCTGGGCCTCCATAGTTAAGGAGGAGTCCAGGAGCACTCCCAAACTCCTAACCTCCGGCGCTGGCACCAAAGGTGCCTCATTGAAGGTCGGGAGAGGGAGCCCCAACCCCAAACCAACCCGACTCAGGCCTAGGACTTCCGTCTTTGCCGGATTTAGTTTCAGCCGACTCACTCTGAGCGAACAAGCCACAGCTTGCAATGCCCAGTGAAGATCTTCTGGGCTAGAGCTAGACTGGCCGCCCAGCATCAGATAGAGCTGGGTGTCATCTGCGTATTGATGACACCCAAGCCCATACCTCGGGGCAATCTGGGCAAGGGGGTGCATATAGATGTTAAACAACATCGGAGACAGTACTGCCCCCTGAGGCACCCCGCATTCAAGAGGATGTCTCCAGGACTGCTGGTCCGCTATCACCACCCTTTGTCCCCGACCTTAGTGAAAAGAGACAAGCCATTCGAGGGCAAGCCCCTGAACCCCCACGTCGGTGAGGCGGTGGGCCAGCAGCTGATAGTTGACCATGTCAAACGTGGCCGACAGATCTAACAACAACAGTGCTGCCACGCCATCTCGATCCAGATGCCTTCGGAGATAGTCAACAAGAGTGAACAGTGCCAACTCAGTCCCATAACCTGGGTGGAAACCGGATTGGAAAGGATCTCGGACAGAAGCATTATCCAGAAAGCACTGTAGCTGTAACGCCACCGCCCTCTCAATAAGTTTGCCCAAATACGGCAAATTGGACATTTGCCGATAGTTGGCCAATTCGGCTGGGTCCAGAGATTTTTTTTTTTAGGAGAGGGCAGACCATCGCTTCCTTGAGTGCCCCCGGAAACCGTCCCTCCGAAAGAGACGTGTTGATAATCTCCCTTAGGGCACCTCGCAACCCCTTGTGGTCCGCTTTAATGAGCCAGGAGGGGCACAGATCAAGGCTGCATGTGGTTGGGCATACAGATACGAGCAATCTGTTAAATTCCTCCAGGCTGAGTAGGCCGAAACATTCTAAACCCGAAGACATGCAAGGGGCCTCGAGTTCGCTCACTGTTTCAACTGTGGCGGGGAGATCACGGTGGAACGCCAAGACTTTATCTGCGAAATAGCTCGCAAATGCCTCACAGCCAATATCCAATTCCCTAGCATTTTTCCTGCCCTGTGGCAGGGCTGTTAAAGACTAAATTGTTCTAAACAATTGTGCTGGGCATGAGCTCACAGATGCAATCATGGTTGCATAGAATTCTCTTGGCGGCCTTGACTGTCTTGACTGCCATCTCATAGGATTGTTAGCCGAATTGCTCTCATAGAGAAAAAATTGGAACAGTTTATCGGGATTCACCGTCTATGGTTTATGGAGGATGCTGCTGTTTCTGAGGTTCCCAATAAGAGACTGAGGCAGACTTCCGTAAAATAATTATAGTTTACTGGCTCACTTCACACAATAACACACAACAATCACAACACACAGGAACAAAGAAATAAAGAGAGAATAATTCAGTACAGTTGCAATTTGCAGGTAACTTTGGTTGATGCTTTGGGGTATAATTACCTAGCTGCTCCTGCGTGGCTCCAAACTTCAAGCGAAGGGGTAAGGATTGGGAGAAAATGGAAAAGAATAGTGAATGGACTCAGACCAGCTAAGACCACGTGCTAAGAAGTTCTAGCTGTGCACTGCTAGAACAAAGAGAGGGATGGGAAGGATTTGGGATAGAAAGCTGGATTGAAGGGTAAAGCAGGTTAAATAGAGGGTGTAGTTTGAGAGCGCTGGGGGGTTTCAGGTAGAATGCTCAAGAGACCGAACTGGAGGTGTGTTTCTGATTATATCAGAGAGGGTCAGAGGAGGGGCTGGGGCCAGGAGACCTCCCCTTGTGATGCTGTGTTCGGTCATAGCCAAAAGGTCAGGGATTGGCTACTGTATTTCTCTGGGAGGGCCTGGGGTATGGTGGGCAATTTGAGAGCTAGTGGCTAACTCAATCAAGACACCTGGGCTTGATGGGGAGAATGGCCACTATAAAAATGAATGTCTTACCTAGATTTCTGTTCCTTGCGCAAACAATTCCGATTCTAAAAAATTACAAAATATGTGAGGAATTGGAGAAAATAACAAGAAGCTTCATATGGCAAGCAAAGAGAGCGCGTATAAGATTAAAATTATTACATGATAAAAAAGAAAGAGGCGGACTGGGACTACCAGAATGGAAATTATATTAT
>NW_015162599.1:6270-15327 GCF_001447785.1 Gekko japonicus
TTTGCTGGACATGGGAACACCTCAGGAATAGCAACCATAAGAGGAAACAGTGTCTCTGGTATGTATCCTATTGGGAGCTCACAGCATGTCAGTTTCTGGCACAGTCTGTCATTGGCACACTTCATCAGGTACAGCGATGGCACACTTCATCAGGTACAGTAACTCAGTTCATAAAAACACCATAGCAGGCATGTGGGCTTACAGGATCTCATAAATGTCCTATAGGATGCTCTTGATGCCTCGTCGCGAGCACGGCACCACTGTCTCTCTAGTCTCAGCTCCCGCTTCAGCTGCTGCAGCTCCTGGTTATACCAGGGTGCCCGCCTAGTGCGAGTGTGCAGAGGACACTTGGGAGCAATCTCGTCGATGGCTGCAGAGAGCTGGCCATGCCAGTCCTCCACAAGCTCATCCAATGAGCTGCCAGGGGGCCAGGGGGCCTCGGATTACACAGAGCCATCTGAAACTGCATAGGGTCCATTTGACTCTGTGGGCGAGCAAAAATCTGCTTACCGCCTAAACAGGGTCTGGGTGGAACATTCAGGGCATAGTGGTCCAACCATGGCACTGCCATAGCCGCCACTGACACCCCAGCCGCAAAGATCAAATCAAACGTGTGACCGGCCTGATGCATGGGGGCTGATACAGACTGAGAGAGTCCCAGCACCCCCATGGATGACACTAGGTCCGTAGCCCAGCTGGAGGCCACGTCATCGGCATGGACATTGAAATCACCCATGACAACTAGTCTAGGGTGCTCCAACGCCCAGCATGATGTGGCCTCCAGCAGGGATGGCAGACTACTAGCTGGTGCGTTAGGCGGTCGGTACACCAACCAGATTGCCAAACTCTCCTCAGCCACCCGCAGTAGACCGACACACTCTATGCCCATGATCTCAGCGGGTGGGAGCACCCTGAAGGAGTAAGCCTCCCAAATGAAGATAGTCACTCCTCCCCCCCCACCCTCTAGTCCACGATTGATGAAGGACCGAGAAACCCGGTGGGGCCAACTGGGAGAGAGCCACGGTCTTCCCATCCCGCACCCAGGTCTCGGTTAGATGGATACTCCTTACTGACTGCTATTTCTTTTGGGTTTTGTGTTCCTCCCTGGAGGGGCTAGGGAAACGATTTCAAACTTTTTTTGTTTCTAACAGTCCTGTCCTTATATATAAACGTGTTTTCGCATGGCAACATTCTATGCTTGCTAAAATCACTGTATCAATTGTGGTGAGGAGGTCACGGTGGAGCGCCAAGACTTTATCCGCGAAATAGCTCGCAAATGCCTCACAGCCAATGTCCAGCTCCCTAGCATTTGGTCTGCTCTGTGGCAGGGTCGTTATAGTATGAATTGTTCTAAATAATTGGGCCGGGCGTGAGCTAGCAGATGCAATCGTGGCCGCATAAAATTCCTTTTTTGCTGCTTTGACTGCCATCTCATAGGATCTCATAAATGTCCTATAAGATAGTCAGCCACTAGCTGGTGATGTTATTCTCACCCAAGTTCTTCTTCAGTCCACCTCTAGTCCTTCTCCAGGTTCTCCAGGTTCTCAGCTGCACTGTTCATTGTAACAGGCGGACCATTAGAGGCGCTCTAACCCACGGTCCCCCGCCGGCTCCGAACTCCACCCGGTGGTCAGCTCTAAGTTCCACTTGATGGTTGTCTTCCTTCATGGGCCCCCAATCCAGCCCCCAGAGACCAATGAAGAGCTCCTCACCAAAATGGGGATGGCTGTTTGATCTTGCCACGAAAACACTTCCACAATAGTCCCCAATTGGTGGTCGGCGGGCCCGCCAAGGCCATAGCTGCTCGATGTTTGATGCTGTCCCAGGCCCACTGTTGCCCACTGGATAGTTTGGTCTGCGATGTTGCCATGCTGCGTCTGGCGTGGGGTAGGGGACCTGAGGAGTTTGAACCGAGCCCAAAAGAAGGTTAATTGGCAAATGCAGAAAGCTATGGAGGGTGGCCTTGGGTGGTTTTTGCCTCATCCTGGGATACGGGTCGAGCTCGACCTTTACAGGGATGATGGGGTTCACTTGTCAAACAAGGGCAATGGTATCTTTCTGGATGACTTGCGGCAAGGGATTAGAGCAGCCTTGGGCTGTTAGGAGGTTGTGGCGGCCAAATCAGAGGCTTGGCCTTGCAGGTGGCAGAGTAGTGTGGGTAAGGAAAGCAGAACCGGTAAATACTTTCAGCCAGTTCCCATTTGGAACAAAGGGTCATCAGGAATGGCCTACAGGCTTTAGGGCTCAGGGCTGGGAATGGTGATCACCTCAGGGAACCTCCTGGCTAAGCTCCTCTTTGAAGGCTGTAGGGCTTCGAGGGTAGGTGCTCCTGGGGGGTGACCAGTGTGCTGGGCTGCCGGTCACGGGCCAGTGGAGTGGCCCTAAACCGGGGTTAGTGGCTTTCCCATATCTGAGGAAAGGAGGCTGGCTGGATTGACACCTGCCTGGCCTGTTCTGCTCCCACTTAGTTCCCTTGCCGTTAATTAAGTTGCATTTAAATAGTTAATAAAGTGGCCCTTGTTTGACTCCAAAAACAGTTTTTTGTCTCGTTATTTCCATCTCAGGGGGCAATTAGGTTTACAGATACCTTGTTATGAACTGATACAAATGTTAATGTATGTAATTTGTTAAAAATTAAAATAAAAAGTTTGAAAAAAAGATGTGGAATCACACCATATCTTATGCTGTATGAGTACAGAAAAAGGACTATTCTATATTATTTATTTATATTTTATGTATTATGTTGAATGAACCTTTTGGTTGCTTTCATTACATCTCATTCTGCATGGAACGAGAACATTCAACATAATGCAATTATTCCAAGAAAAAGCATTTAAGTTAAATGGTGTGGAAAGCTTTTATGAATGAAAGTCCTAAAATAATAATAATTATATTCTTAAATAACACTTCTGTTAAGCATAAGATAGTGAAAGGAAAATATATAAGGAAACAGCACAGCCATCATTGGCCAACTAATTTAGTGCATCAAGGAAAATACATTTTTCATTGTTTTCCATTCTTTAATTAGTTTGTGGCCAGTAATCCCATTTTCCATTTTTGCTAAGTAGCAGAAATGAAGCCAGTTTATATGTGCACTGCAAACCAAAACATGTTGGATATGTCACAATTATTTTTGAAATGCTCCACATGCCTTCTTTGATGCTATCACGTCACTTTCAAAAATCCAGTTGGAGACCACAGGAGGTCAATCAGTAAACTGGATTTTAAAGATGCTAGTAATGTAACCAGCACAAGATCTTTGTTTATAAGAAAAAATAAAATATTGTAACTTCAAGGGTTATTGAAAAGCTTTCACTTTTGTGTAGAGTAGCCCACATAAAAAAGAATATCCTAATTATGGAGTGTAGAGGTGTTAAGGATCCCTAATACTATATAGCCTATAAACTATAAATATGCTGTGATGGTCATATATGAAACATGTTTATAGCTAGGGAAATCCTATCTAATCCGATCTGTATGTTAAGTGTTCAGAGAATTTTGCATATGTGATGCATAATGTCTCATCAGATTTTTTTTTTATTTTGGTTCAATATTCAACAAAGAACAGTCACGGGGCTCTTCTGCAATTATGCATCATATGGGAGAGCAGAGAAGGAGAAACTGAGGTTCAATGGCATTTTGCATTTATACATTGGGTCAATTCAACCCTAGAATGTTCTTTTTTTTTTTGGTAAACAAATTTTATTTTCAATAGGAATTTAACATCCAACATTTATCATTTGCAACTTTCCATTGTTTACCCCATTCCCATTACCTCCCCTTCCTCCTGTGGCTTCCCGCAATGCTTCCACCCTTCCACCCATATTACAATATTTCATCAATTAAATCATTTTTCTTATCACTACCATCTCAAGATAACATCAGTTAGCCTAATATTGTTCTAAACATATTAAATTTTGTCTCACATCCCAGTTCTTTTCCAGATAAGTTTTAAAGTCAATCCATTCTTCTAAGAATACTTCCTCTTCTCTATTGTTCAGTTTTTTTGTGATTTTGTCCATTTCAGCCATGAACAGAACTTTTTGTATCCAGTCTTCAATCTCTGGTACTTTTTCATTTTTCCAAAATTGTGCATAAATCATTCTTGCTGTTGTTATTAAGTACCAAAGTAGCTGCTCTCACTGTACTCCTTTATTCTTGCAGGTTCCCCCCAAAAAACAACAAACAAAATTAACCAACGATGTACAAGTGAGTGCTGGAGTCTATGTGTGCGCTTAAATCTTTATACATTGAATTTATTCAGCGCAGGATTGCTCATGTGCACAACGGAAGCTTGTAAAAAAAAATTGTGAGAAGGACGTTCAGATGACCTAATTGTGATCATTGCGAGAAATGGCTGTCCAGATCAGCAAGATCGCAGATTCAGAGCACAAATATCCAGAAAGTACTTGATTTTTCAGGTGTAGGCAAACTCGCTAAGGAACCGGGAGGATTGTGCGAGTGAGCCCACTTTGGTGCAGGAGACGGATGTGGCCGTCTAATCAGCAATTTTAAATGCGAGAGGGAACAGTGGTGAAACCTGTTCAAAATGACTGTGCCTTGGACAAGATACTTGAGAAGTGGTGGCAAAGGGAAATCTGGAGGAGAAAACTTGGATCAAATGGCAATGGTACACAGAAACAAAAGCCTTAATGTAAGCTACCTGTACTTTCTCTAGCTATTGTACTTGCATCAGCTCAAATAGTAGTTTCCAGTTGATCAGAGAGCATGCATTCCAGAAATGACGCATGAACTGGATGTTCCAGCACTTTGTGCCTTTGTGTGGTCCAAGGATACATGGATATTTCCTTGCCCTGGGATTTAAAGCAGTTGCCAGACCTCCCGCTCCCATCTTCATCTGGGGCATTACTTTGATGGGCAGCTGGCATTTCCTACTTTTGTGAAAGAAGTCGGGTAGGATTTTGCAACCCCAGTGGTGAATGAGTGGCTGGGTGCTGGGCAGAAAACAAACACTTTATGTGGTTATAACAGACCACAACTTTATTGATTATAGCTATAGAGGTTTGGCTTGGCATAAGATGATTGATCCAAAGCATCAAGTGATCCCCCTGCTGCCCGATGTCAAATCTGTCCCTCAGCATGCCTGCTGACGGGAAAGAACACCAGATGTCACCCGATGGGAACACCAAGGCGCAGGCCACTGTGTGACCCCCTTGCTTCCTGGGGTGAAGAGAGCCTGGTAGCCTTGAGCTGGGCATACCTCTCTAAGCCTCCAAGGCCCCTTAATGGGACCCCCCCCAACAGGGATGATGAGCACGCCGGACCAAACTTTCCCCCCAATTGATCCAACCCAATGCCAAAAATGTCACTAGAGGCAGGTGCCTTACTGCACCCACCTCCTACCAAACCTACCACAGCTGCAACTGCTCCTGGAGACCTTCCCATACACCATGCAGCCAGATATCCTGCCCCAGCCAGCTGATGTGGCATATCTCCCAGTCCAGAGCACAATGCCATAGCCACAGACCCAGACAGATTGGGACTGAGAAGGGCAGCCATGAAGATACTAGAAAAGAATGTAAAGATATGTTGCTGGTAACCAAGATAATTCATGCCCCAGTACTCTGTATGAGAGTGGAATTTATTATTGTTATTATTATATGTATTTAATTTATTATTAATTCATTTGTGCCCTACCTTTCTCCCCAATGGGGACCCAAAGCAGCTTACATTATTCTCCTTGCCTCCATTTTATCCTCACCACAACCCTGTGAGGTAGGTTAGGTTGAGATAGTATGACAGGCCCAAGGTCAGCCAGATGCTTCCATGGTACAAATGGGGATTGGAACCCAGGTCTCCCAAATACTAGTCTGACACTTTTAACCACTGCACCACACTGGTTCTCAAGTGAAAGTTGGACAATGAAGAAAGGTGAGAGGAAGAAAGTTGATTAATTTGAAATTAGGTGTTGGAAGAGAGTTTTACAGGTACTGTGTGGACTGCCACAAAGCCAAATCAGTGGGTTCTAGATTAAGCCAAATCTGAATTCTCCCTAGAAGCTAAAATGACTAAACTGAGGTTATTGTACTTTGGTCCCATTATGACAGGGGTGGCCAAAGTGCGGCTCGGGAGCCACATGCTGCTCTTTCACCAGGAAGGTGGCTGGGGAGGCAAAGGGTCAGTCTTCCCTTCCCCAGACAGAGTTCCCCTCCCTGGATAGGGGGAGCAGAGAAAGAAAGCAACTTTAAGTTTAAATGCAATCTCAAAGCTCCTCCCCTCACTGGCTTGGAGAAGGCATTTGTCTCTTTAAATCTCTTCTCCAAGCCAAGCTGGGTGGCATGGGGGTGTGGGGAGGGTTGGAGAACATATTTAAAGTTAAAAGTTGCTTCCTTTCCTCCTCTCCCTTCCTACCTGCCTCCCCATTCATTTGCTTTCTTTCCACCTGTCTCTTTCTCTCTTACTCCCTCCCTTCCCCATCTATTTGCTTTCTTTACACCTCATTCTTTCTTTTCACCTTTCTTTCTCTTCCTTCCTTCCTTCCTCTCTCTACTTTCTTTCCTTCCTCCTCTCCTTCATCTATTTGCTTTCTTTGTTTCTCTCTCTTTTCCTTCCTCCCCCTCTCTCCCCATCTACTTGCTTTCTTTGTTTCTGTTTCTCTCTCTTTGTCTCCTTTCTTCCCACCTCTTTCACTCTTCCCCATCTATTTGCTTTCTTTACACCTCATTCTTTCTTTTCACCTTTCTTTCTCTTCCTTCCTCTCTCTCTCTTCTTTCCTTCCTCCTCTCCTTCATCTATTTGCTTTCTTTGTTTCTCTCTCTCTCTTTCCCCCTTCCTTTCTCCCTCCCCCGTCTATTTGCTTTCTTTCCAGCTTTCTATTTTTCTCCCTTCCTCCCCCTCCTCTCATCTGTTTGCTTTCATTGTTTCTCTTTCTCTCTTTCCAACTCTTTCATTCTTTCTTTCCATCTCTCTCTCTCTCTCTCTTAGACAAATGAATATCATTAGCAAACAAATAAACATCATTGGACAAATAGCAATATCTGTTTTTACCCCTTTTGTTTTTATTTTTGACAGTCTCATTTCATGTTAATAAAAAGCAAATTTGCGTATTTTTCCAATAAAAAAGTGTGTGTGATATTTGTTCCTGTCTTGCGGCTCTCAAACATCTTATGTTTATTCTGTGTGGCTCTTACATTAAGCAAGTTTGGCCAGCCCTGCATTATGAGAAGACAAGAGTCACTGGAAAAGACAACAATGCCAGGAAAAGTTGAAGTCAGCCAAAAAAGAGGAATACCCAACATTAGATGGTTTGAATCTATTCAGGAAGCCACGGCCCTCCGATTGCAAGACTTGAGCAGGCTGTTAATGTAGAGTATTTTGGAGGTAATTAATTCATAGGGCTGCAACTTGCCATAAGTTGGAAACAACCTGATGGCACTTAACACACACACACACACAACTCAATGTAGGAAAATGCCTACAAAGTAGGCAAAATATTCAGCAGATGGGGAAAAAACCTGTGAGTATAAGGCGGTCATAATTGTGTTTGCGTACTACTTTTTATTAAGATCACTGTTTTATGACTATCGCCTTTTATTTCTGGTTATGTTATTTTTTAATGTCTCTTCATGGGGATTTAAGAACAATTTTATGTCTGATTTTGTTATAGATGGGTTTTTAGGTTTTTTTTTAATTGTTAGCCATCTTAAGTCTCTGTATTGTCAGCTTATAAGGAAATGAGCCTAATCAGGTCTACTCACAATCCTATTCTATTCAACAGAGAAAGTGTTCTCAGGATTAAATTGTGGATTTCCTAAGTAAATGTCAGAAAAATTTAATTTTATTAAAGGAGTAAAACTAGGAAACACACAAAAAATTAAAACCATACACAAACATCAACAAAACACAACATGAAGAAGAAAAACAAAAAAGAAGAAAAAGAAAGAAAAAAGAAGGGGAACATAAAAGGCTTCTGAATTTCTCTACAACAAAAATAATTTTGATTACAACATTTTTCTTGCTTATATATAAAAACAAAGACTCTCTCTTTTTGTTTCCCCTTAAGCAAATTTCTTATTCAGAAAAGCCACAAATCATCAAGCCATCCTTATTTTTTTCATACAAAAGGCCAATCTCTAATAAGTAAACTATCTTATCCCTAACCAATACTATAAATTTAGCCATAGCTACAAAGTCCAACATCTTCTCTAGCCATTTATTTATTCATATTTATAATTTAAATTTATAGACTGCTCCTCCCTGAATACACAGGGCTCAGGACAGTTGTTGTTGTTCAGTCGCACAGTCGAGTCCGACTCTTCGCGACCCCATGGACTAGATCCCGCCAGGCCCTCCTGTCTAGCATCAGGGTCTTCTCCAGTGAGTGCTCCCTTCTCATTTGGTGGCCAAAGTATTTGAGCTTCAGTTTCATTATCTGGCCTTCCAGGGAACAGTCAGGGTTGATTTCTTGTGAACAACAGCAAAAACATTCATAATAAAACAGATGTTTCATGGCCAAAGTGTCTGAGAAAGGAAAAAAATAAACATGCCACATGCAGATGGCCACAACGTTTTTTTTTTGTCCCTTCTCCATCTGCAAGGAATGGGGGCAAAATTGGAGCCACAGGCTCAGCCACTCTGCCTCTGATCTGGTGATAGTCAATCACTCATACTAACTTCATTGCCCAAGTAGGCTCCCAGGAGGCTTAGCAAAGAAGAGCCTGACATTCTTGACCCAGAAGGCAATGAAACATCGCTGGCCTCTGTGCTCTGACTCCCAACACCTGAGCCCACCGGCCCATTCGGAGCCCTGGTCCCACTGGTGGTGCTGTGATCCAGCTTCCTCTGTGTCACTACCAGTCCCGAGAGTGAAGCCTTGCTGCTCAGCTTGCCTATGCTCCTCTACCAGCATCCCATCTTCTGCTTTTGGGCCTGGGGCTCTGAATCCTCCTGCCAGATGTCTGGAGGTTTAGCTTTCTTCTAGTTTAGCATTCTTCTACTGTAAGTATTGTTGGACATTTCCATTTCTTTGTGTATATCATTTTCACATTGTATTTAATAAATATATATATATATATATTTAAAAAAATGAACAAAACT
>NW_015162599.1:15599-36932 GCF_001447785.1 Gekko japonicus
ACATCTCCAGGAATTTCCCACATGGAGTTGACAACCCTTTCTCCTTCCCAGCCAATCATCAACCTGCCTTTATTTCCCCCTCACTCTTCAGCTTTCCACCCCACACACTCCTGCAGCCTCTCCCGTGCTCTGAAGCCCTGACTGCTACATCACATTAGCTGTCATACGGGGGCTACCTCAGCAGCATATAAGGATACAGAGCCCACCATTTTCTCCAGGGGAACTGATCTCTGCCATCTGGAAAGCAGTTGTAATTCTGAGTTATCTCCAGCCCTCACCTGGAGATTGGACACATTTTACCTCAGAACAGCAAAACTGTTTAGAATGTTAGAGGCAAAAGCCAATCAAGTTGCATATGCAAACGACCTCTGTGTTCCGAGACAGAGGCCAATGAGACTGCATATGCAAATAACCTCTGTGTTCTGACTGGCTATGGGGGGGGAGAGGAAAAGCAAACTGTTTAGAATGTTGGAGGCAGGACTCACACAAAGCAGCCAGTGGATAGGGAGACCCTCTGAATGACAGATCAGAGAGCAAACTGATTTTGGAGCATGTTGGAATGTTCAGGGGAGTCCATGACCAAAATAGAATTATATATACCACAGGATATATAGAAAGGGGGAAGGGGGAAGGGAGAAGAAGGGAAAAGAAAGAGTACATATATATATATACATACATACATACATACATACACACACACACACACACACACTTTAACATTCTGCATGCAAATCTTTTCCTAAAAGTTTCACAACTACTATAACAGTCTTTCCTAGTGTTCTTCATTAAGTCTTAGTTTCTCCCTACTTATGGTTTTTTTAAAAAAAACATTTTTATTGCTTTTCTAAAATTACATTACTACAGGGTTGGGGGATGGGAACAGCCTAAAACTAGAGTACCAAAGATCATTGTTACAAAAGATTGAAGTTGGTGATACATCTCTTTGTCAGAATAATGAAGTGTGAGAGATAATACTGTAAAAATATCAAATTAAAAAGCAAACAATCACAAACTTATTTGGCTGTAATTGTATATCTTAGTTGACAATAAACACTGTAGTGTAAATATCATTAGTTTGGAGTTATGCGTTAAGAATAAACATCAGGTTATCGAAATTAAGCTATTTTGCTTTTCCTCTCCTCCTGTCAAAGTCCAAATTAGATTTTAAATGCTTTAGGGGTAGCAACCCCTAGTTCTGCTTCAAAATCAAAGGGTTTTGCCAGACTGATCGAATTAATATCAGAATCTTTTCCATCCTTCTCCCTCTTCTTCTTCTGTGTCTTTATTTTCCTCCACTTTCCCAGGTCCGCTTTCTGTTGTTGCTTCAGGAACATCCATTTTGTTTCTTTTTTGCTGAAATTTTAAGTTCCTTTTGCAAAATATACAGCTTGTCACTAAAGTGGTCATCTGGTCCAGTAGAGGGTGTAAAGCTGCAGCAATCAGTTTGGGAAAGTCTATGGTCGCTTCCAGTCTGGTAGCCGGCGATGATGTGCTGGCCGTTCCTGTTATAAGTTTTGTTTTTGACGCCATTTATTCTGCTCGCTGTGTCATTGTTTACACAAAAGGAAAGTTTAAAAGTTCTCTTTAAGTCTGGTGATTTATTGCTTTCTTGCTAGTCCACCGCACACTCCATCGTAATCCTCTTCCTTCAAGCTGCCCTTTCCACCTCCTGCTTTAAATGCAGTCTTTTCGGGATCGGACATTCCCCTCCCCCTTCTGCTTGTTTGGGGCTTTGGGGCGGCTTTGCTGCTAGTGTTTTATCGATTGTTTGCTGGATCATAGCTTCACTCACGTTTCTACTTGTGTTCATTGCATATCTAGAGAAGATTGTTCCTTAGGACCCTTGTGTGCTCTGTCTGGTGTGCGCCTCTTGGTGCCATGCTGGCTCCATATCGTGGGGGCCTATCGGGGCAAAAAGGTGCCTCAATCCTTTGGCTTCCACGTTGGGAGAGGCACCTCTTGCGCCCCAGGCTGAGACCCCCCTCCAGGGGGCCTGGGGGGGTCCAAGATCAACTCTCCCCCCCATTGGCACGTTTGTGGGGTGCTCACATTGAAGCTCCAATGGAGCACACCGACTTGTGAGTCACCAAAAACTGGAAGCCTCTCTACTTATGTTTTAACCAGTCATAAAACGCCCTCCATGGTCCCATTAATTCTTCCATTTTTCCTTTTGGAATATTTGTCAATCTGTCCATTTCAGCAAATTCCATAATCTTCGTTATCAACTCATTAAGCATTGGGATTGTCAATGTCCTCCATGTCATTGTGAATAAGATTCTAGCTGCTGTTATAACATGTAAAATAAAGTATCTATGGTTCTTATCTAAGTCATCTGGTCGACAGTTTAACAGGAATATTTTTGGTTTAAAAGCTATTGTAATATTCAACACTGATTGTAAGAGAGTATGTAATCCAATCCAGTATTTATGAACCTTTTTACATGTCCATCACATATGATAGTATGATCCAACATGACTATTACATTTCGTACATTTCCAGCATCTGTAACTTAGGTTTTTATACATTTTAGGTAACCTATCTGGGGTTAGATGCCATCTATAGAACATTTTATACAAATTTTCTTTAAATGAAACAGATTCAGTTAACTTGATATTCACATTCCATATTTTACTCCATTGTGACAAATCTATGTTATAACCTAGATTTTGCATCCATTTAATCATACATTCTTTAACTATTTCATCCTGCATTTTCAATTGTATCAGCATACCATATATGTTTCTTAATAAGTTTCTCTCTTGAAGTACATGATAATTTTTCAAATGTATCTTGTTCAAAATAAAATCCAACTGTCTGTTTAGCATTTATATCTAGATTCCACTTGTACTCTAGTCCACTATTCTAAATTTATTTCCCTTTTCTTTAATTCTTCCTGAGACTTTAAATTATTTCCATCATCTAACAGTTCTGCATATCTGAATAGTATAAACAACAGTGGAGATATTGGACAGCCTTGTCTTGTCCCTATTTCAATCCATATATTATTTGTCACGTCATTATTTACTACTATTTTCGCTTTCTGCTTTGTATATATAGCTTCAATAGCCCTTATATAGTCCCAAACTTCATTATTTTCATCTGTTGGATAATAAATTGCCAGTTGACATTGTCAAATGCTTTTTCAGCATCCAAGAATATTAAAGCCATCTGTTTCTCTTGATGCTCTTCATAATATTCTAATATATTTAAAAATGTTCTCACATTATTATTCAGCTGTCTTTTAGGTAAGAAACCTGCCTGGTCCTGATGTATAAAGTCTATTAGATTTTTTTTCAACCTTGCAGCCAAGAAAGTTGCAAATATTTTATAATCACAATTCAGCAAGGAGATAGATCTGTAGTTTTTAAAATCTCTTTAGGATCTGTGTCCTCTTTATGGATCAATGTTATAGTTGCTTCAATCCAAAATTCTAGTATTTGTTTTTTCTATTAGGTAATTACATTTTTATATGGTATCAGTAATACATCTTCAAATATTTTGTAGTATTCAGCTGGTAGTCCATCTGGACCAGGTGCTTTATTTGTATTTTGTTTCTTAATAGTCTCTGCAATTTCCATCATTGTTATGGGATCATTTAACATTTTTCTGTTTTCTTCTGAAATTGTGGGTAGGTCCTGCTCATCCAAGTATTGTTTCTGAGTTTCTTTAGATATTTCCACTCTTTTATATAATTGCGTGAGAAGTCTTGAATTATTTCCCTTAGTCCATTCCTAGAAAATTCTTCTTTTCTTTCTTTATCATACAATGAGTGGATCACCCTTTTCTCTTTCTCTTTTCTTAACTTGTAAACCAACCATCTTCTTGGTTTGTTTGTATTTTCAAAATAGTCCTGTTTAGCAAATTTAATATTTTTGCCATTTCTTCTGATAAGAGTAAGTTGAGTTGATGTTGTAATGTTTTAATTTTCATCTTTAATTTCTCATTCGAAGGGTCCATCTTTAATTCTTTCTCTTTATTCTGAATAGCATCCATTATATTTTGAAATGTCTTCATTCTTTCTCTTTTCTTTCCTGCTGCAAATCTAATTGCCAGTCCTCTGAAAAAGGCTTTACTTCTATCTCAAATTGTCTTCATGGATGTTTCTCCATTCATATTTTGTTGAAAAAAAATCTTCATTTCTTTCTTAGCCAACTCTAGAAATGGTCCATTTTTAAGTAATTGTATATTTCACCTCCATCTACTTTCCCCCCGGTTGTCTTTAATCTTCAGTAATAGCGGGTTGTGGTCTGCAAAGGTTTGTGGCATAATATCCATATCTTCAATTTCCTGGAAAAGATTTGATGTAATCTAGCACATATCAATTCTGGATGAAGATTTATGTCAGTCAGAATGGTGACCGGAAAAAAAACCCACAGGAAAAAAGCCCACAGAAAAAACCCCACGGTCATAAATGCTCATAGGAAAAAAGCCCACGTGGAAAAATGCCCACATGGAAATAAGCCCACACAGAAAAAACCCCACACGGAAAAAGCCCATATACATAAAAGCAGGGCTCTTTTTGTAGCAGGAACTCCTTTGCATATTAGGCAACACACCCCTAATGTAGCCAATCCTCCAAGAGCTTACAGAGTTCTTATAGGGGCTACTATAAGCTCTTGGAGGATTGGCTACATTAGGGGTGTGTCGCCTAATATGCAAAGGAGTCCCTGCTACAAAAAGAGCCCTGCATAAAAGCCCACATGGAAAAATACCATGTAAAATGCCATATATATTTATAATTGTGGATAACCATTCATCTCAATTTATGAGAATGAACAGGTATTACCTGTATGTGGGCTTTTTTCTGTGTGGGATTTTTTTCCATGTGGGCTTTTATGTATATGCACTTTTTTCCATGTGGGTTTTTTCCCATGTGGGCTTATTTCCACGTGGGCTTTTTTCTGTGAGCATTTATGACCGTGGGTTTTTTTCGTGGGCTATTTTCCTGTGGGGTTTTTTCCTAGAACCACCAGAATAAAAGGTATAGTATTTTCCAGTTGGATTTTTAGTTCCTCAGCCAATTCTAGAAAAGATCTTGGAAGTAAACCTTTGGAGGGTTTGATCTTCTTCATGGTTCTCCTCTCTATGTTTTTATCAAAAACTGTTGAAATCTCCAATTATACAAACATTTATGTAGTCATATTTTGTTATAATCATTTATATAATCCTTCATCATTTCAAAAAACTTGCCCTGTGATTCATTCGGTGCATATATCACCACCAGTAAGACTTTCTTGTCCCTAATATCTATTTCAAGTAGCAGAAGTCTTCCATTTTCTGATGAGAATATCAAAACAGGTTTTAATTTTTCTTTGATATATACAGCTATTCTTCTTTTCTTCACATTGTCTGAAGTGGTAAATTGCTTACCAAGCTTCTTATTAATCAAATAATGTCCATCTTTATGTCTAATATGTGCTTCTTGTAGACATACAATATCTACGTCTATCTTCTTAAATTGTTTAAATATTTTTCTTCTTTTTTCAGGTGAATTTAGTCCATTTACATTTACCAATAATATCTTGGTTGTTGATTAATCCATTGTGATCTATTCTTATTACTACCATTTCTATTTTCCGTTGTCATTCTTTGTGGTCTGCTTTCCATGGATGGTTTTTTTGGCTATGCTGGCCTCAAGTTCTTCATCCGAGGCTGATGCGTCCTCTTCTTTTTTTGGTTGCAGTAACTTTTGCTTTTACTTTCTTTGTTTCTTGCCTTTGTAAAAGTTTCCCATAATGATCCAAAAAGTCTTTTGCCTTAAAGATGCCTTAAAGATGGAGTCCAGTCTAAATCTTCGACCTTCAAATGTAAAAAAAAATCCTTCTGGAGTAAGCCATCGAAATACCATTGAATTTGCTGTCAGTTTGGAGGTAAAAAAATACATATTCTTTCCTTCTTTGTCTTATTTTCCAGGGAATTTCTCTTACAATCTTTATTTCCTTGTTTATTAAGAGTATTATTCTGTGCTTCTTTCCACACACAATCTCTGACCGTCTTCTTAGTAAATTTCACATGTACTTCCCTTGGAAGATTATTCTTCCTTGCATAGGCAGAGTTAGCTCTCTATAAAAAGTCAATCTCCCTCTCCATTTCTTCATATTCAACTTCCATGAAGTCTGCCGATCCTTTAGTCATAACCCTAATTAGTTCTTCACCTTTTTGTTCAAGTACGTTCTGAAATCTCAGTAGGTAAGCAGCTCTATCCATCTCTGATTGAATCAGAGAGTCCAGGGCCATCTTCTGCTGTGTATCTAACCTGTCCATTTTCAATGATGCTGCTTCAGCTTTCTCTTCGGCTTTCTTGGCTTGTTGTGCCACCTCTGTTATTTGCTTCTTATTTTCTAATAATTGTTTGTTAAGATGAGCCATCTTAACTTTTACATCTCCAATCTCAGTGTTTTTTTCATTTGATCTGTAACTTGTATTAAGGCCATCTGCACCTGATTTAGGCCCGATTGTAGTCTGTATTGCAGATCATTCTGCACCTGGCTTAAACTTGCATGAAATTTAGTTTTCATATCCATCTGAGTTTGGCCCAGGCTAGTTTGAAAGATAACTTGCATATCATTTAAAAAATCTTTCAGAGATTCTAGTTTCAACATAGTTGGGGGAGTATTTTTCTTAGCTGGTTTACTCATGTTCCTGTTTTTTCTTTTTTTAAATTCTTTTTATTCTGTTATACAAGTAGTAACCCAATATCTTTGCTATTTACCCCTCCCCCTTATTTTCTATCTTACCAGGTTCAATATTAAAATATCAGAGCCAATATCAAACCATACATTAAACTCAATATGATAAATATCTTCCCAATCCAGACCCCCAAAATTTTTCAGTTAAATTATTCTACCAATTTATAACACTTTAAATCTGACATTCATTGAATAAAAATTTTCTAAGCATCTTTTAGTACACACATACACCTACATGCATAAACAAACCCAGGGGAGAGAAAAAGACCTCTTCAATAATTTCTGTATCTCCTCAACAATCCAAGCACATCCTGTTTCAGGTCTCTTCACAATTCTCCAGATCACATTTAAGCTCTAGTTCCAAGTAAGTTAGCTCCCAATATATTCCAAGTGTAAATCGAAAGGTAAGCAGATCCAAAACCAATAGCTGATGGAAAATAATGATGGAAACCCAAACTTTTTAAATTCCAACCATGTAAAATCCAGGTAAAATCCAATAAAGTCTAACAGGTAAAGATATATTTTCCAGAGTAATAATAGTTAAGAAGCAACAAAAACAGCAATAACAACAAAACAGAATCAATAGTTATCAAACAAAGGTAGGTGGGAAAATCCAACAAAAATATGTGGAAAAAACAGCCCATGTTTCCCAAATTTATAATCCAATGGTAGGTATGAGAGTATCCAGTGTTTTCCAGCTTTATAGTCCAACCAAAGGGGACAGATTTATAATCCAACCAAGGTGGGTAGCAAAATAGCTTTAACTTCTAATTGCCACTTATAGTTACCATCCAGCTTACATTCTGCAGTCTTCCTTTCCCCTCAACAACAACAAAAAACCCAAATCCAGTTCAGATATCCAATTCTGATTACTTCTAACTTATTTACTCCCTTTAAGTACAGCTTTTGTCTGTCTCAGGGAGATACACAAAAGTGAAAGTAAAATGTATGTGATGAGCAAAAAAGGAGGGAGGTGAGCAGGCTTTAGAAACTGTCTCTCATCTTTGTTCCCTCTCAAAAATGCCTTGTTTAAACGTATTTATAGTCAACCAAGTAGGGAGGATAAACCTTTAAATCTTTAACTAACAGTTCATGAAGTTTGCAGGCAGATTTTCTTTGCTGCTTTTCTACATTGTTCTGTGCAAGCAGCGGAGTGCCAAGATGGCGCTGTGCCCACTGGGATATTGGGGCTTATCTCCAGGTCTCAACCCTCGGTCCAGCTGAGAGAAGCAACCCAAGAAATACACCCCAATGTTTTCAGAGATGCCCTCCAGGGGCCTCCTTGGGTCTGTAGACCCCCCCAAAAGTGGGTCAGTTCAGAACGTCCCAGGAGCTCCTTGGGACGTTACTGACCTTCCTGCTGCATCAACCAGAAGTCTTTTCTAATAATAACTTGATGGTTGAGGTTAACCCTTCAGAAAAAAAAAACTAGATCTTTTCTTTAGAATTTATCATTCTCTGTGTGATGAAATTTTTGGATTGCCATATCATAATACTATATCTTAATGGATTATCCATGTGTGGTGGTGCACTTCCATTTTGTATAGAACTAAGCAAAAGAACAACAGTAAGTAATGTTGAAGAATGAGCTATGTTAGACATTTTTTTTCAAATACAAATGACTAGTTTAGGAAATGTCTAATTAGCTGAACACCTAAAAATATGAACCAGTTAATAGCCCAGAACATGCTTAATTGTCTGTTTCAGATTAAGGACAATTAAGATGTCAATTAGCTATGGACAATTTAACAATTGTTGCTACCGTATGTAATACTTCAAACTTGGTATGGTGGATCTAGTGCTATTGAACTTCACCAGGATATTCTACTGTTTCATATTCCCCAGAGCAGTAGGATGTTCCAGAGGTATTTTTTTTAAACAGGGCAGTTCTATCTGGGAAGAATATGCTGGAGATTCCATTTCCCCCATTTTATATATACATGCAGGTAGGCAAGGTGATAGCAGACAGACTCTCAGATGATTCCAGGTAATTTTCAGTGCCATTACCAAGAAACAAATAGCAGCTCTCTAAGGCAGTTTTTTTCCCCCTCCAAGCAGGTGAAAAAACTATGTCTTATTCTCCCAATGCCATCATTCAAAGTGCTAAAGTGTTTCTTTCAGCTTCCACCCTAACATACAGAGATATGAGGGAACCACTTATATATTGCATCCTTTTATAGTGTTTAAGAAGAAATGTTTAAGACAACGTCACTTACCCTGCAAAAGATTTTATTGAAGCAAAATACAAAGCTATTACTCTGCCCAGCATCCAACATTCAAGGAGACATATCTTTGGATGTGATGTTTTGGGAATCTCTTGGGAAATAGTGGCACACGAGGGCTAAATCGAATTTGGTCTCCATTTTCTTTTAAAGGAGGGGGTAATAGAAAGAGGAAGAAAGGCTGATGGGTACTTGCTAAACTTAAGGGGGGATAGAATGGGTGAAGGGATGATTCTGTAAAGGGAGGCAGGAAAGCTAATAGCTATCCCATTCATTAAAAATATATAATGGTGACATTCAGCTACCCTGAGTTGCAGCTACCCTGAGTTGCAGTGTCAACTGCAACTCTAATTCTATATTCTCATTTATAAATTCAAAGACATTAAATAATTGCATTTAAAATTATCTCTAAACAGGGAGGCCACTTTGGGATAAATCAATGTGTGCCTGAATTTGTGCTCTTTACGCTCTGAGCCATTTTTCCATAACAATTATACTGTATAGTTGATGGCCTCATTTTTCTCTTGTTGAGTAGGTACACTGTCAAAAATATCAATACTTCATAGCCAAAGGGGTATCTGGAGTGCTGTGGAAAGATGGAGGAACGAAGAAAAAACTGGGAGGGAGGCTGTCTGTCCATCCACCTACTGTCTGATGCCATGCTACAATGAGGTAAGAAATGGAGAGAAAAGATGGAGGAGGACAAAGGTATGAGAGTAGCTCTCTGGCTTGGATAAACAATCCAAATCAGAGAAGAATTTGGAACTATAATCTTGAAGGTGAGTTCACAGGATTGCAGTCCTAGTCATGACTTTAGGTTGCTCTCTGATTGTCAAGGTAGGAAAGGGTGGCGATTCCAGAACCCCAGCTGCTTCTTTCACCATAAGAAAAGTTGTGCATACAGCAAAGTTTGCCAAGAGGGGCTAAATCTCATCCACATCCCCCCACATGCCATGCAGCAGTCACCACCAAAGTAGTTCCATCCATCCACACACACTCACTCACACACACACACACACACACACCCCTTCATTCTCAGGTATCTTTTTTTACAATATATTTTATTGAATGTTTATGAAAATACAAAAGTGTATGAACACATCAACTTTAAGTGCATACAGAATTTCATATATAATCAACGTTTAACAAAGGGTGTTCAAATAGCATCCAGATAGAAACAAAGTAAACATAGTTAAATAACAGATTGATAAAGAGACAGTTTCATCAAGTGATGCTTTAACTCCAAATTGAGTTGATCATAGGTGTTAGCTGCGAACTTCCACATCTATCTAGAGTAGACACATTTATCTTACCATAATCTCAGGTCATCAATCACCTTAGGGGTGTCAGTGTGTTGCGACAGGTAGTCTAAAATAGGAAACCATGTTGAGACAAAAGAGGTAGGAGCAGGAATTTTGTCAAAGCGCGTAAGATTATCCGAGAGTTTTGCCATAATGTATAAATCCCACATCTTTGTATGCCATTGTGAAAGAGTGGGTGCCATTGTCGTTTTCCAATGAGTGGCAATGACAGTTTTGGCTGCAAAAAGCATTATAGAGACCCTCTCTACCATCATGGGAGCAGAGCCATGAACTGCCCATCTGTTCAAAAATAAGTGTTCAGGTATGGGTAGAATTTCTAAGTTGTTAAATGATTTGATCTGCTTTAACACTGTTTCCCAAAAAGGGAGTATTTTGGGGCAAGCTACCCAACAATGTAAATGGGTGCCCAGATCCCCACATTTTTTTCCAGCATCTTGGATCATATGAGTGGGTTATGTGAGACAGTTTTTGTGGTGTGAGGTACCAGTGTGCTAATATTTTGAAAGATTGAAGCTTCATTGAGGTGATTTTAGAACGAAATGGCATAGAGGACCATATTTTGTTCCAAGAGGCATTTGATATGTTAATATTGCATTCTTTATGCCCTAAAGTTTGGTAGGACAGGAGAGTATTGCTGTCCAGTGAGGCCAATATTTTGTGAATTTTGGAGATCAGACCCTTTAGTGTTACTTTAGCTATACTGATAATTGATTCTAACGCTGTAAGGGGTTGTTTTACTATCGAATTAAGTTTGATGTGAGAACACATGTTGGATATTTGGAAGTATTGTAACCAGGGGATTTTTTGTTTTATTTGAGCTTCTAGTGCAGCTTTGGGTAAAAGCATTTGCTTCAGTGAAAGATCTTAAAGCGTGTTGACTTTAGTGGCCTTCCAATGGTCAAATTCTGTATTTTTAAGGACAGGGAGAAACCAAAATTGATTTATGAATGGTTGATGTCTCGAAATCAGTGGTAATAATTTTGATCATAAGCAATCCCAGGTATTCAACAGTGTGGAAAGTATTGGGCTACTTCTAACCAGCTTTGGTCTGCACGATGGCATTTCCCATATGCATTCCTGAATCTCGAAAGGTGCAGAATAAAAAAAATTGCTAATTGTACCTGACTCCCTCATGGATCACTGCCTTGATGTGATGAGGGGGCTTGCGTGGTTCGATGAGGCTGTGGGCTATGCCATGGAGGGCCACCCAGGACGGACAGGCCAAAGCAGAGAACTCAGACCAAGTGAGATCCACTGGAGAAGGAAATGGCAACCCACTCCAGTATCTTTGCCAAGAAAACCCCATGGACAGTATCAAAAGGTGAAAAGATATGACGCCGGAAGATGAGCCCCTCAGGTTGGAAGGTGTCCAATAGGCTACTGGGGAAGAGCAGAGGGCAAGTACCCCCAGAAAGAGTGAAGTGTCACTGGCCAAAGCTGAAAGGACACTCAGTTCTGGATGTGTCTGATGGTGTCTGATGATGAATGGCAAGTCCAATGCTGCAAAGAACAATACTGCATAGGAACCTGGAATATAAGATCTATGAATCAAGGTAAGCTTGACATGGTCAAAAATGAGATGGCAAGACTGAACATCGATATCTTAGGAATCAGTGAACTAAAGTGGACAGGAATGGGCGAATTTAACTCAGAAGACCATTATATCTACTACTGTGGCCAGGAATCTCGTAGAAAAAATGGTGTGGCCTTTATAGTCAACAAGAGAGTGCAAAAGGCAGTACTGGGATACAATCTCAAAAATGACAGAATGATTTCTGTCCGATTCCAAGGCAAACCATTCAACATCACAGTAATCCAAGTCTATGCCCCAACCACTGATGCAGAAGAGGCTGAAGTAGACCGGTTCTATGAAGACCTACAACACCTCATAGAACTAACACCAAAAAATGATGTCCTCATCATCATAGGGGACTGGAATGCTAAAGTAGGAAGTCAAAAGGTAACCGGAATAACAGACAAGTTTGGCCTTGGAAAGCAAAATGAAGCAGGGCAAAGGTTAACAGAGTTTTGTCAAGAGAACACACTGGTCATAGCGAACACCCTTTTCCAACAACCTAAGAGGCGACTCTACACATGGACATCACCAGATGGGCAACACCGAAATCAGATTGACTATATAATTTGCAGTCAAAGATGGAGAAGCTCTATCCAGTCAGTAAAAACAAGACCTGGAGCTGACTGTGGTTCAGATCATGAGCTACTCATTGCAAAATTCAGACTTAAACTGAAGAAAATCGGGAAAACCATGAGGCCATTCAGGTTTGACCTAGATCACATCCCTGATGAATATACAGTAGAGGTGAAGAATAGATTCAAGGGTCTGGATTTGATAGATAGAGTGCCTGAAGAACTATGGACAGAGGTTCGTGACATCGTACAGGAGGCAGCAATCACCACCATACCAAAGAAAAAGAAATGCAAGAAAGCAAAATGGCTTTCTGATGAGGCTTTACAAATAGCAGAGGAAAGAAGGAAAGCGAAAGGCAAAGGCGAAAAGGAAAGATTTACCCAACTGAACGCAGATTTCCAGAGAACAGCAAGGAGAGATAAGGAGGCCTTCCTGAATGAACAGTGCAAAGTAATAGAAGAAAACAATAGAATGGGAAGGACTAGAGATCTCTTCAAGAAAATTGGAGAAATCAAGGGAGCGTTCCATGCAAAGCTGGCCATGATAAAGGACAAAAACGGTAGGGACCTAACAGAAGCAGAAGAGATTAGGAAAAGATGGCAAGAATACACAGAAGAACTATACAAGAAAGACCTCAATGTCCTTGACAAACACGACGGTATAATCACTGACCTTGAGCCAGACATCCTGGAATGTGAAGTTAAATGGGCCTTAGAAAGCATTACTAACAACAAAGCTAGTGGAGGTGATGGTATTCCAGCTGAGCTATTCAAAGTCTTAGAAGATGATGCTGTTAAAGTTCTGCACTCCATTTGCCAGCAAATTTGGAAAACGCAACAGTGGCCACAGGATTGGAAAAGATCAGTATACATTCCAATCCCAAAGAAGGGCAATGCCAAGGAATGTTCAAACTATCGCACAATTGCACTCATATCACACGCTAGCAAGGTCATGCTCAAGATCCTACAAGCTAGGCTTCAACAGTACGTGGATAGAGAACTACCAGAAGTACAAGCTGGGTTTCGAAGAGGTAGAGGAACTAGAGATCAAATTGCCAACATTCGCTGGATTATGGAGAAAGCAAGAGAGTACCAGAAAAATATCTACTTCTGCTTCATTGACTATGCTAAAGCTTTTGACTGTGTGGATCACAACAAACTATGGCAGGTCCTTAAAGAGATGGGAGTACCAGACCACCTCACATGTCTCTTGAGAAACCTGTATAAGGGCCAAGAAGCGACAGTTAGAACCGGATACGGAACAACTGATTGGTTCAGCATAGGAAAAGGAGTACGACAAGGATGTATACTGTCACCTTGCTTATTTAATATATATGCAGAGTACATCATGCGAAATGCTGGCCTGGATGAATCACAAGCGGGAATTAAGATTGCTGGGGAAAAGATCAACAACCTCAGATATGCAGATGATACCACTCTAATGGCTGAAAGTGAAAAGGATCTAAAGAGCCTCTTGCTCAGAGTAAAAGAGGAGAGCGCAAAAGTGGGCTTGAAGCTCAACATCAAAAAAACTAAGATCATGGCATCCGGCCCCATCACTCCTTGGCAAATAGAAGGGGAAGTCGTGGAAGTAGTGACAGACTTCACGTTCCTGGGATCCCAGATCACCGCAGACTGTGACTGCAGCCATGAAATTAAAAGACGCCTGCTCCTTGGGAGGAAAGCGATGGCGAACCTAAACAGCATGATAAAAAGTAGAGACATCACCCTGCCAACAAAAGTCCGCATGGTCAAAGCAATGGTATTCCCAGTAGTCATGTATGGCTGCGAGAGCTGGACTATAAGGAAGGCCGAGCGCCGAAGAATAGATTCTTTTGAACTATGGTGCTGGAGAAGACTCTTGAGAGTCCCTTGGACTGCAAGAAGAACAAATCAGTCAATCCTCAAAGAAATCAACCCTGACTGTTCCCTGGAAGGCCAGATAATGAAACTGAAGCTCAAATACTTTGGCCACCAAATGAGAAGGGAGCACTCACTGGAGAAGACCCTGATGCTGGGAAAGATTGAAGGTCAAAGAAGACGGGGACGGCAAAGGATGAGATGGTTAGACAGTGTCACAGAGAACTCAGACCAAGCGTGATCCACCTGGAGAAGGAAATGGCAACCCACTCCAGTATTTTTGCCAAGAAAACCCCATGGACAGTATCAAAAGGCTAAAAGATATGACGCCGGAAGATGAGCCCCTCAGGTCGGAAGGTGTCCAATATGCTACTGAGGAAGAGCAGAGGGCAAGTACAAGTAACCCCAGAAAGAGTGAAGCGGCTGGGCCAAAGCCGAAAGGACCCTCAGTTGTGGATGTGTCTGATGGTGAAAGGAAAGTCCGATGCTGCAAAGAACAATACTGCATAGGAACCTGGAATGTAAGATCTATGAATCAAGGTAAGCTTGACGTGGTCAAAAATGAGATGGCAAGACTGAACATCGATATCCTAGGAATCAGTGAACTAAAGTGGACAGGAATGGGCGAATTTAACTCAGAAGACCATTATATCTACTACTGTGGCCAGGAATCTCGTAGAAAAAATGGTGTGGCCTTTATAGTCAACAAGAGAGTGCAAAAGGCAGTACTGGGATACAATCTCAAAAATGACAGAATGATTTCTGTCCGATTCCAAGGCAAACCATTCAACATCACAGTAATTCAAGTGTATGCCCCAACCACTGATGCAGAAGAGGCTGAAGTAGACCGGTTCTATGAAGACCTACAACACCTCCTAGAACTAACACCAAAAAATGATGTCCTCATCATCATAGGGGACTGGAATGCTAAAGTAGGAAGTCAAAAGGTAACTGGAATAACAGACAAGTTTGGCCTTGGAAAGCAAAATGAAGCAGGGCAAAGGTTAACAGAGTTTTGTCAAGAGAACACACTGGTCATAGCGAACACCCTTTTCCAACAACCTAAGAGGCGACTCTACACATGGACATCACCAGATGGGCAACACCGAAATCAGATTGACTATATAATTTGCAGTCAAAGATGGAGAAGCTCTATCCAGTCAGTAAAAACAAGACCTGGAGCTGACTGTGGTTCAGATCATGAGCTACTCATTGCAAAATTCAGACTTAAACTGAAGAAAATTGGGAAAACCACGAGGCCATTCAGGTTTGACCTAGATCGCATCCCTGATGAATATACAGTAGAGGTGAAGAATAGATTCAAGGGTCTGGATTTGATAGATAGAGTGCCTGAAGAACTATGGACGGAGGTTCGTGACATTGTACAGGAGGCAGCAATCACCACCATCCCAAAGAAAAAGAAATGTAAGAAAGCAAAGTGGCTTTCTGATGAGGCTTTACAAATAGCAGAGGAAAGAAGGAAAGCGAAAGGCAAAGGCGAAAAGGAAAGATTTACCCAACTGAACGCAGATTTCCAGAGAACAGCAAGGAGAGATAAGGAGGCCTTCCTGAATGAACAGTGCAAAGTAATAGAAGAAAACAATAGAATGGGAAGGACTAGAGATCTCTTCAAGAAAGTTGGAGAAATCAAGGGAGCGTTCCATGCAAAGCTGGCCATGATAAAGGACAAAAACGGTAGGGACCTAACAGAAGCAGAAGAGATTAGGAAAAGATGGCAAGAATACACAGAAGAACTATACAAGAAAGACCTCGATGTCCTTGACAACCACGACGGTATAATCACTGACCTCGAGCCAGACATCCTGGAATGTGAAGTTAAATGGGCCTTAGAAAGCATTACTAACAACAAAGCTAGTGGAGGTGATGGTATTCCAGCTGAGCTATTCAAAGTCTTAGAAGATGATGCTGTTAAAGTTCTGCACTCCATTTGCCAGCAAATTTGGAAAACGCAACAGTGGCCTCAGGATTGGAAAAGGTCAGTATACATTCCAATCCCAAAGAAGGGCAATGCCAAGGAATGTTCAAACTATCGCACAATTGCACTCATATCACATGCTAGCAAGGTCATGCTCAAGATCCTACAAGCTAGGCTTCAACAGTACGTGGATAGAGAACTGCCAGAAGTACAAGCTGGGTTTCGAAGAGGTAGAGGAACTAGAGATCAAATTGCCAACATTCGCTGGATTATGGAGAAAGCAAGAGCGTACCAGAAAAACATCTACTTCTGCTTCATTGACTATGCTAAAGCCTTTGACTGTGTGGATCACAACAAACTATGGCAGGTCCTTAAAGAGATGGGAGTACCAGACCACCTCACATATCTCTTGAGAAACCTGTATAAGGGTCAAGAAGCAACAATTAGAACAGGATATGGAACAACTGATTGGTTTAGCATAGGAAAAGGAGTACGACAAGGATGTATATTGTCACCTTGCTTATTTAATATATATACAGGGTACATCATACGAAATGCTGACCTGGATGAATCACAAGCAGGAATTAAGATTGCTGGGGAAAAGATCAACAACCTCAGATATGCAGACGATAGCACTCTAATGGCAGAAAGGGAAGAGGACCTAAAGAGCCTCTTACTCAGGGTAAAAGAGGAGAGCACAAAAGTGGGCTTGAAGCTCGACATCAAAAAAACCAAGATCATGGAATCCGGCCCCATCACTCCTTGGTAAATAGAAGGGAAAGTCGTGGACGTAGTGACAGACTTCACATTCCTGGGATCCCAGATCACCACAGACTGTAACAGCAGACATGAAATTAAAAGATGCCTTCTCCTTGGGAGGAAAGCGATGGCGAACCTCAACAGCATGATAAAAAGTGGAGACATCACCCTGCCAACAAAAGTCCGCATGGTCAAAGCAATGGTATTCCCAGTAGTCATGTATGGCTGCGAGAGTTGGACAAGGAAGGCCGAGCGCCGAAGAATAGATTATTTTGAACTATGGTGCTGGAGAAGACTCTTGAGAGTCCCTTGGACTGCAAGAAGATCAAATCAGTCAATCCTAAAAGAAATCAACCCTGACTGTTCCCTGGAAGGCCAGATAATGAAACTGAAGCTCAAATACATTGGCCACCAAATGAGAAGGGAGCACTCACTGGAGAAGACCCTGATGCTGGGAAAGATTGAAGGTCAAAGAAGACAGGGACAGCAAAGGATGAGATGGTTAGACAGTGTCATCGATGCAACGAACATGAAATTGAGCCAACTTCAGAGGACGGCGGAAGACAGGAGGGCCTGGCAGGAGCTGGTCCATGGGGTCGCGAAGAGTCGGACTCGACTGTGCGACTGAACCACAACAAAGATATATTAACATATTCACTGTTAAGAATGGCCATGGTCCTTCAAGCATAATGGGATATCGGGTATTTGTATGCACCCCCTCTTTCCATAAGCCAATTAGAGAAGGGTCCCCAGGTCGTTAGAGGCCGCAGCTGGGAACCGAAAGCGTTCCCATGGTTCCAGACATCCCAGACACTACACCAGCAACCTGCAAGGTCATTGATAAGCAAGCAGTACAGAAGCAAAAGTAAAGAAGCAGCATCTGGCCAAAACAGTAAGAGAATTAATCCCCCCCCCCATCCTGGCAGCATAGCTGACATTCTGCTGCTCCCAGGGATGAAGACTGCCTTGAGACAGTCCCTGTTTTCCCACACTTTTTGACCTTGGGGCAGCTGGGAACTATAGGTCAGCAGATGAGGAAGCCTGCAGGCCCCTCTCTGGAACTACAGCTCAATTAAACCTTATGTGGGAACATTTTAAACAAAGAACCACAGCCATCTTACAAACACAGGTAACTGCCATTTCATTAAACCTACCAACAGCCACTGAGAGGAAACTTAATCCCACACAGGAGGCAAGCTGGAAAAGTGTCTTTGTCAAGAGAGAAAGCCATTTGCCAGTAATTCTGACAGGGCACAGTGGCTGAAGGGGGACTGGGCGGGGAAGTGGAGCAGACCCATGCCATGCGAGTACTCTTGAGTGGCGGCTGATGGGCCAATGGCTGAGGGAGAGCATGGAATCCTGTCACCCCAAAACAGGATTATTATATAGGAGAGATAGTTGTTGTACATCTTTGAAGAAATTTCTCAATCCATTTATATAGTCTTGACCAGGTTTTCTCAAAGATTTATTCTTTTTTTATCTTGTAATTGCAAAGTTAATTTGTCCATTTCCACTGTTTCAAACAGTTTATAAATTATTTCTTCTTTTGATGGAACAACTTCTTTTCTCCAATATTTTGCATACAAAATTCTAGCCATAGTTATAACGTATAATCATATAAGCATCTGGTTTGTTAAAGCTCTCTGGTATAATATTTAATAAAAACAGTGCTGGTACAAATGGTATGGTTGTTTCTAGCATTTTTTGCAATATCTTATGTATCCATATCCAAATTTTTTTTATTTATCAGTTTTTAAGATGTCTATCAGTCGTAGGACCTCCTCCCTCATCACTTCAATCTGACTCAGGTTCCCCCCCTTCTCAAATAAACCAAATGCACACCCCTATTCTGTCTCTTCTTGATTCTCCTGTTTTGCTTGTTAATATAAACTGCTGGATCTATTAGTTTTAGCTATCTCATTATCATTGACAGTGAACTTCTAGTAACTGTACTGTTTAGGATACTTTATCCTTATGCATTAGCTGGGTTGTCTCATGTTGGCTATTAATTTCTTCCCTCACTAAGAGGGTTTACTGTGGAAACTTAGTTTGGATGGGTTGGGATTTATAGATTTTATATTATAGTATTTCTGTTATTTTGGCTTTTAATTTGTGGTGTTTTGCTATGTGCTTTTGGGATTAAACAGACCGTTGTAAAAACATTACAATTTTTTAAATTGGCCAGTGAGGAAAAAATCTAAATGCTCAGTGAGTTTCAGAGTGGTAAGAAGACATCCAAAATTTTCAATCCTATTGGTAATAGTGGCTCATTGCTCTGCTCTTTCCTCCTTTGGACATACTCTAAGCCTGTTTTGCAGGGCTTTAGAAGAGAACTCTTTTGTGTTTCATTTGCCTTTAGTGCTCTATTCAATATATTTTTAAAGCCTTTTGTTGTTCTGTATGCTCTTGGAGAACTAGGAGGGCAGCATGCAAGATGTACAAGGTCTGTGTTCTACTGATGCAGAATCACTTAAGTAATAAAACAGAAACAGTATATTATTCAGAAAATAAATGCTATTGCTGACCGTGCTTCACTGCATACAGAATATAGGAATGTAGTCTTAATGCAGTAAAAGCAATATCCATACAAATATATCCAAACAAAAATAAAAATCAGCAACAGCAGCTGTATGCTTTCAAACCCCCTCTCCCAACATCAAACAAACATCAAACTGTCTTTTCCCCAATCAAAATAGCAAAAGCCAATATTAAAGTTTATGTTAAAACTGAAACTTGCTTTTGTACCAAAAAGGAAAGATTTCCAGCTCTAAAAAGAGGCAGGTTTTTGTGCTCAGAGGGTGAGTTGACTGAACTGCTGTTAAACTGATAGAGCCAGAACCTCGGGTCAATATCTAAAGGCCATAAATAAGAAAAAATTAAGAAATTTGGGATTAAACTATCCAAAGATTCATGAGGGTCTTTTGCCTTTGAATATAAATTGGGGAACAGCTTGTGCAAAGTAACAATCAAAACAGAAACTACTGCTTTGAAGCAATATGCAAAACAGGAAAAAAGTTGAACAGATATGGTCAGGGACTGCTAACTCTTTCTTATGCTTTTTCTTTTCTTGTACATGTGAAAGCAAGTTTATCGTGGACAAAAAATGAAGTCAAAAAGTGAGCAGACGAGACAGTTACAGAGAGATGGTTATAAATGACTACCTAGTTACTGACAACAGTTTCCATTAAATTTGGTGGAAATCTGTGTTGTAATAGGTGATTTTAACTACCCACACATTGATTGGGTCAATATGTGTTCAAGTTGGGAAAAAGAGATTGAGTTTCTAGACACTTTTTAGTGACTGTACTATGGAGCAGATGGTCACAAAACCTACCAGGGGACAGGCAATCCTGGATTTGGTCCTAAGTAATGCCCAAGACTTGGTGAGAGATGTAAAAGTGATTGCACCACTTGGGAACAGTGACCATACTGTTATTGAGTTCAACATTCATATAAATAGGGAGTTGCCCAAAAAGACTGACACAACCACTTTTAACTTTAAAAGGGGTAACTTTTCTGAAATGAGGGGACATGTGAAGAGGAAACTAAAAAGAAAAGTAAAAAGGGTCAAAACCATTGGGGATGCTTGGAGAGTATTTAAAACTATAATCCTAGAAGCTCAGATAAAACATACCGCAGGTTAGGAAAGGCACAAGTAGGTACAGAAAAAGGCCTGCATAGTTAACAAAGTAATGGAAGCTGTAAAAGGTAAGAAGGATTCCTTTAAGCAGTGGAAAGCTAGTCTTAGTGAGGTTGATAAAAGGGAACATAGGCTGTGGCAAATAAAATGCAAGTCTGTGATCAGCCAGGGAAAAGGGGAATATGAGGAGCATATAGCAAAAAACATAAAGACCAACAATGGCCCCGGTCACACTGGGGGAAAAGCAGTGAAGTGGTTAAATTTGCAGATGGCATGAAGTTGTTCAGGGTGGTAAGAACCAGGGAGGATTGTGAGGCACTCCAAAGGAATCTGTCGTGGATGGGCGAGTGGGCATCAATGTGGCAAATGGGGTTTAATGTGGCAAAGTGCAAAGTGATGCACATTGGAGCCAAAAATCCTAACTATAAATACATGTTGATGGGGTCCAAACTGGGAGAGACTGACCAAAAGAGAGATCTTGGAGTCGTAGTAGATAACTCACTGGAAATGTCGAGACAGTGTGCAACAGCAATAATAAAGGCCAATGCTATGCTGGGGTTATTAGGAAGGTAACTGAAAACAAATCAGCCAGTATCATAATGCCCCTGTATAAATTGATGGAGCAACCTCATTTGGAATACTGTGTGCAATTCTGGTCACCATACCCCAGAAAGGATATTATAGCACTGGAAAAAGTGCAGGAAAGGGCAACTAGAGTTATAAAAGGGTTGGAACACTTTCCCTATGAAGAAAGGTT